>NC_059125.1:14331183-14633910 GCF_020740685.1 Jaculus jaculus | reverse complement strand
ATGTAAAACACAGAAATCTAAAACAGAAAAAAAAAAACATATTCTATGAAGGGCCTAATAGATGAATGTTTTAGGCTTAGGGACATTCAGTTTCTGCTTTTATAGCACCAAACTATTCAGGAAACATAAATGAATGGGTATGGCGGTGTTCTAATGAAACTTTTGTTTCTATCTTTTGTATTTTTATTGAAAACTAATATATGAACATATTACATACTGGTCATGTTCCCATTGGTTAGTACTGTTTTTTAAATTTTTTTTTCGGTTTTTTTAAAAATTTATTTGTTTGAGAGCAACAGACAGAGAGAGAGAAAGAGGCGGATAGAGAGAGAGAGAATGGGCATGCCAGGGCCTCCAGCCACTGCAAACAAACTCCAGACGCATGCGCCCCCTTGTGCAACTGGCTAACGTGGGTCTTGGGGAATCGAGCCTCGAACCAGGGTCCTTAGGCTTCAGAGGCAAGTGCTTAACCACTAAGCCATTTCTCTAGCCCGGCTAGTAGTCTTATATACAATGTACCCCACTCCTATTCCACTGAAGGTCCTCCTCAGTGGGGTTATCAGTCTTCACTGTGGGTTCTCGAATGTACTTGTCAGCATCTCTGAGGAGGAACAATGCCTCAGAGTACACCTTCCTATTAATTTCATGTGCCTTTCACATGTCATAAGACATTACTAATTTCACATTTTTCAACCATGTAACAATTATTTATATATAACATTTCTTGCTCATGAGATATTAAAAAATTGAATAAAAGGTTGGATTGGGCTCAAGGCTTCACCATCCTTTGGTCTAAAGCAAGCAATTTTTAAATTCCTAGCTGATTACTGATTTTGACCCTGAAATATTTGCCTTAAATATGCTATGCAGTTTTTTTCTAATGATCCAATGGTAACAGTTAAAAATATGTTTACTATTTTACCCAGAAATGAAGAACTGCTATACCAAGCTACTCTATTTGTGAAGTTTGGAATTTCTTAAAACATGTATACATTTGTGGATCATGTATCAGACAACACCTGCATTTTCTAACAAAGAAAATAGTTTAATAGCACAAAAGAAAAAAAAAAAAAACTATGTTCTTCTGGCTTCTGTTTAATCAATTTCAAAGTGTATTTGAACGGGGCCAATTGGAAAGGCATATTTCATTTCCTAATAATACAGAACTTTCTATCCAGCAGTTAGAAAGCCATTAGGACTTCTATTCCTGTAATTTTATTAAAGTCTGCCTTTGGAGACAGGGAATTGAAATGCCCTAACCATAACTGACTTGAATGCTAATCCTGTAAATTAGACTTGGAAATATTTGTCGTGATTTTTATTTCCTCTCAGAAAATTGCGTTTCTAATTGGCTTGTTTCAAACTTCCATAAATTCTCATAAGTGATCACAGTGTAAAGAACTTAGTACAGTGTGTAGTTCTATCTAGGACATTACGACTCAGTAGGAACTGAGTGTTAAACTGTCAAAATTTTAAAAATCTTTGTGCTTTCAAAATTTCCCGTTTTTAAGAGAACATGTAACTTAAGTAATACAATAGTGGGGATTGCTGATACCCACCAGTTGTCCTAAGGTCCCTGTTACCAGCTTTGTGTGTTCATCCCTTAAGCTTTGGTGTGCTTTTCTCCTAGCAGTTGTCCCCTGTCCACTTAGGAACTTGTATCAGTTCACCAAGTCAGAAGGCCCTTTGACATGGCCTGAGGTATAATTTACTCTCCTGAGCACCCATCAATCAAAACGCATCCATCCATCCATACCTTCTTCACCTGTCCCAGTACTGTTCTAGCTTCCTTCTGAGGCTCTTCACCAGTCATTCACTGACACCTCAACACATACCTGGCTTTCCAGATAACCTAACTCATGATATGTGCAATTGTCTCAGTTTTGCTGGTGATAGCTACAGTTAACTCAACAAACAAATTTGGTTAGTTTTGTTTGTTTGCTTGAGGGGATGGATACTCCAGGGTATTGGCAATGTGAGAGTACATCTTCCCTGTCCAAATGTCAGGAATACCTTTACAGAAACAGTTAGCACCTTGTCAATGAGTATGATCCTTTCTTTTCCCTCCTCAATGCCTTCCTGAAATTTTCTTCCCAAGGATCTAACCACCTAGAGGTTCCTATGGCCCTCCACAGCAGGTCATTCTTACCATCACTCTGCTGCATGCACTTTTTCCAAGTCACTAAGATTCTATCATGCACTTGAGTTCCATGGAGTAATTACTTGGAATTCACTCAATCTCTATTTATTGAGCGTCTACTTTCTGTGCCAATTCCTCACACGATACATGCAATTTAGAACGTGATGGAACAGACTAGCATTTGAGGTCTGTGACACTTAATTTCATTGTCAAATTGATAAGAGTAGGAATAAACTAAGAGAGACACCTCTTGGGCAGGTCTGTCAAAGGTGCTTCCTGGAAGGACAATTAGCATAAGAAGACGTTCCCCTGGAGTGGTTAGCCCTTCTGGTGGTGGGCTATATATAAAGTTCTAAGAGAACATGGGGCCTTTTCCTAGTTGTCTTTGCTATTTCCTGGTGAGGCCATCTACCCTTTTGCTATTATCCTTCTTGAACATCAGAATCAAGCTTAATTAGCCTTCCAATGTACAGTGAAGACCAGTAGCTCTCCAGGGAGTCTCCTGGCCTTCAACATTAGATTGGGACTGCTGAAGCATCCAGCCTCATAGACTGAACAGCTACTGAGTTCTCCAACTCTCCAGCTTACAGACAACTATTGTTGGACTTCCCAGCCCATACCTTGCAAGCTAACCTAACATATATTCATTGTTTATGGATCCTATTCCTCTAGGGCACCCTAACTAATTTGAGGTCTAAATCACAGCATTGTTCCGATGTATGATTTTTAACCACACACTGCAAATGAGGCTATGGGTTTTGGTTTTCTGGTCCATAAAGAAGGAATGGCAATGCTTCATTTGGAATTTGGTGATGTGTCTGTTTGTGATGGAGCTGGTGATATATTACAGTATGCTCAACAAGCATGTCTGTTTTTACCTCTCAGCTGTCATTTGCTATCTGTACTTTCCTCAGCAAGTTATTCTTTGCCATTTTCAGTAAAATGGACATTTATAGTTCTACTTGATTCAAACCTTTCATGGGATCAAGTTAGTTAATGTGTATAAAATTTTGGAAAGATAACCATTCACTGATAAACATCCTTGTACATATATATCCACTTGTAGATTTAATGGTCTGAAGTTTCTACCTCATGAATTATTTTATTTAAGTATTTAGTAAGTTTAAAAATATTTGTTTATTTATTTACTTATGAGAGAGAGAATGGGCATCCCAGGGCCTCCTGCCACTGCAAATGAACTCCAGACACGTGTGCCACTTTGTGCATCTGGCTTTACATGGGTGCTGGGAATTGAACTTGGGCTGGTAGGCTTCAGAAGCAAGTGTCTTAACCACTGAGAAATCACTCCAGCCCAGTATTTAGTGAGTTTTAACCAACAACATGGAAAAATATAAACAAAGAAATAAAAATTACAATAATGAGAGAGGTCTTAGCGGTTAAGACACTGATCAAGGTAGCCTAAGAACCCATGTTCAACTCCCCAGATCCCACATAAGCCAAAGGAATAAGGTGACACCTGCGCAAGGTTTCAAATGTTCACAGAGGCCACACATATCTGGAGTTAGATTGCATTGACTGGAGACCTTGGCACACAAATTCTCTCTCTCTCTCTCTCTTTCATAAATGTATGTTCCATTACGCCCAGCCAAAAAAAAAAAAAATTGCAACAATAAAGTGTCATTTCTCCAATTGGCCAATTGTTTTTAAACATTCAGCATTGGCAAAGACACACTGAGAAGCATTTTAATGGCCTAAATTTTTGAAATTGATTTAGTGATATTTAAAATATCTGAAATTATTCATGTCCTTTAAATTATTGATCCCTTATAAAAATGATTCTTGGGCTAGAGAGATGGCTTAGTGATTAAGGCACTTGCCTACAGAGCTTAAGGATCCAGGTTTGATTCCCCAAGACCCACATAAGCTAGATGCACAAGGGGGTGCTTGCATTTGGAGTTCGTTTGCAATGGCTAGAGGATCTGGCATGCCCATTATTTCTTTCTCTCTCTTTCTCTCCATATTTTTCTCTCTGTGTCTCTCAAATAAATAAATTAAGTTAAATACTTTATGGAATGAATCTTATTGTAATCAGATTGATAGTCAAAGGCAGATTTTGAAGATATTTTCTGTGGCATTATAATAACAAGTATTTGGACATAATCCAAATATTTAATGAGATAAGAATAATGAAAATATGGTAGATCCTTATTTTCCTTATTTGAGATTTTATTGTTAGAGAAAACACTTAAAATGCAAATAATTACTAATAATATATATTTTCTTTATGTAGTGTGTAGTATATGTGTTTGCGTCTCTGGGCACATATATATTCAGATGTTCACATGTGTGCACATGCATGCAGAGATCAGAGGTCAGCATCGTCTTTTCAGCTGCTCTCCACCTTATCTTTTGAGACACAGTTTCTTGCTGAACCTAAACCTCATTAATGCAACAAGAGCAGCTAGCCAGCAATCCTAAGGGATTCTTTTGTCTCCCCCTCTCCATAACTGGGATTGCAGGCACACAATGTCATGCTGAGCTTTTACATGGATAATAGGAATCCAAACTCGGGTTTTCATGCTTGTGTGGCTAGAACTTTACCTGCTGAGCAATCTTCCCAGCTCCTTTGCTTTTTATGACCATTTCATAAAAGTATATAATACATTTTGACTACATACACCTCAATTATCCAATCTTATCCATCTTCCACTCCAACTGAAATCCTTCTTCCCACCATTTACCAGTGGCTACACAACTGAAGAGAATGACTTCTCATTTCCCATCATCCATCAGTTGTCATTAACACCTCAGAGAGTAGTAGGGTCTCATGAGCTTCTCCTCCTTCTGAGGAGGAATGTTGACTGACCCTATCTTGTGCATATCTCATGCATTTAAACACAGCTATGGTCATGTCATGTCCAGATGACAAAATTCCAAAGAACTACTCCACATCCTCCAGCTCTAACATTTTTTCTGTCACCTCTTCTGCAATGTTACCTGAGCCTTGGAAGAGACGATTTAGTGTCTCATTTAATGCTGAGTGCTACATAGTCACTTATTCTCAGCACTTTGATTGGTCTTGAGTCTCTCCAGTAGTCCACTCCAACTGCAAAAGGAAATTTGTCTGATCAAAGCTGAGAGAATCACTCATCTATGGATATAAACACAAATATTTAGAGGGCAATGTGATGTACACAGAATATCCATTTAGCCAAACAATGTAGATTCCCTCATAGGGCTTATGTCTTCCACATCCATTGGCTATTTTTTTTTTTTTTACTATTTTTTTCAGTACCAGGCATGAATTCCTCTCCATGAAGTGGGCATCAAATCCCGTCAGAGAGCAATTAGTTACTCCCATAACAGTCATGCACCAGGGAACACTCAAAGGATCTATTGCTGGGTAAGACTGTTGATGACTTTTCTTCCCCCCCAGCCTTCATGCCAGCTTCCAGCTAGCCATTAGGTAGGAAGTTTCCAGCTCAGTTTCACCTTGATTTCTCAGTGTCCTGAAACCAAACTATGTCAGTCCCTACATTTTTTAACAAGACAATGTCAACTAAAAAAATACTTTAAAAATAAATGAAATATTCTTTAATTGTGCTTGTTATCTATGGCTCTATAATAAAATCCTTGAAACTTAGCAGCTTAAATCAGGCATACTAGTTATTTCATAGATTTTGGAGGTTAGGAAATTGGGCTCTGTTTAGCTCTGTACCCCTGTTCAAGATTTCTCAGACTGTGTGAGATCAAAGTGTCATTGAAGCTAAGTCTCCTCTAAGGTTTAAACAGAGGAGAATTCATTCACATTCAAATTCACTCACATGATCATTGGCAGCATTCTGTCCCCAAAGATTGTTGGACTTAGAGCATTGGTTTCTTCCTGGACATTGGCAGGAGCACTGCCTCACATCCTTGCCATGTGTATTTCTCTAATAGCACAGCTTGCTTCATTCCAAACCAGCAAGACAGATCCAGTTAGCAAGTCCATATTCTCAATCTTTTGTGATCTAACATCAGAATGACATCCTCTCAAATTTGCTGTCTTCTACTGGTTATAAGCAAGTCACTAACCGAGAAGATGTTACATATATCTGCAGATTTCTAAGGGAAACTGCCTATCATTTTCATATGCACACATGCATCTGCATTCTATGAGGTTTTTATACTAAGCATATATTAACTTTATTATTTTTAAAAAGCTTCATTTGGGCTGGAGAAATGGTTTAGCAGTTAAGGCACTTGCCTGCAAAGCCTAAGAACTCCTGTTCAAATGTCCATGTCTCACATAACCAGACACATGCTGATACTAACACACAATGCTGCATATGTACCCAGGGGGTGTATGCATCTGGAATTCATTCACAGCAGCTGAGGCCCTGGTGCACACATTCTGTCTTACTCTCTTTGCCTCCTTCCCTCCCTCCCTCTCTCTCTCTCAAAAAAAATTAATAAATAAAAGCATTCATTTAATATTTTCAAATAAACCCTTGGTAAATTTATAATTTTGCTCAGAATGCTACAGGGAAGTTATTCTTAAATGATCATATTGTGAAAAGATATTCCAAGAAAAGTTCTGCTGGTGTAAAAAAAAATCTAAATTCCAGCAGACACTATCAAAAATCTGGTAACTAAATAGGTGCTCAGGACTTGATTAACTCTGTTTGACTTGAATCTTGCCACTTCATATGTCATAAAAATATAACCTCAGCATAGTCATCTTTAGATGATAAAAAAGATAAAAATATTTAAAAATAGTAAAGGGCCTTCCACAGTGAATGAAGGTCCTCAAAGAAAGTGTTATGTAGGTTTTCTAGACTTCTCCAAAACAGGGATTGAGATGGGTTCCTTCTCTAGCTTTCTTATAAGACAAAAAGCTTAGATCTCATGGAATTAAATGACTTATTTCTCAGAAGTTAACTAAGATTTGGAATAAAGCTTCTATCTCCATGGTCATCAGGTCACACCTCAGTAGAACATGTGCATTTCTCAATGAAATATGAAACTGGAACTATTAACACATATGAAATGACTGGCACTAGATAAAAGCTACCATCTTTCAGAATTCTTGCCATGACAAGAAAAGCACAACTTGTTATAGAGAATTTACTGGTAACCATGGGATATAAATTCCAAATTTTAGTCAGGTCAAATTTAAGAATAACTTCAGTCAACCAAACATGTTGCAGCAAATTTCAAGCTATGGTCAGTTTGATTTTTTTTTAAGTATTTGTGCAATGTCATTTTGTATAAAGTGAAACTGAAATGCCCTCGAACATCCAAGTTGTACTTTTCAGAAATGAAATTTGGCTCACAGGTAGTTCTTTGTTTGGAAACTTATAAACTATGAAATTTCTTTTTTTATATTCTTGACAATATTCTTACATATATACAATGTATTTTGAGCATCAGCCCTTCCCAGTATTTGCTTTTGTCCCTCCACCCAAAGTCCTTCCACTGTTCCCCTTCTTTGTTCCCACTAGTTATTCAATTTTTCTGTCTTTCTTATTTTGCCTCCCTCCATCATCCATGATGACATGCCAATAGGCTCGGTGATTAAAGGCACTTGCTTGCAAAACCTGGCAGCCTGGGGTCATTTCCCAAGCCACCCATGTGCTTTAGATGCAAAAAGTGACACAAGTGTCTGGCATTCATAGGCAGCAGCAAAAGATCCTGATGTAACCACCACATACATACAAAAGTGCAAATAAATAAATTAAAAACTTTACCTAAATGAGAAAAGTAATCTGTAATCTATTAACAAGTAGACAATTTATAGTACTGAGAGAGATCATCAAAAGGCCATTTCAAACATTATTCTAACACACAGCACACAATACTCAGCATATCACAGAATATTCCATGGTCTTAGAAGTGGCAGCAGATCTCAAATATTGAGTTGAAATGATGAAGTTGATACTTCAGGCCATTCCATTAAAATCTAATAAAAGGCAACAATATGATATTATTTCACACAAAAATCCTTCTATCTGGGCTGGAGAGATGGCTTACCTGTTAAGCGCTTGCCTGTGAAGCCTAAGGACCCCGGTTCGAGGCTCGGTTCCCCAGGTCCCACGTTAGCCAGATGCACAAGGGGGTGTAAGCGTCTGGAGTTTGTTTGCAGAGGCTGGAGGCCCAGGCGCGCCCATTCTCTCACCCCCCCGCCTCTTTCTCTCCTTTTGTCACTTACAAATAAATAAAAGATAAACAAACAAAAAAAGAGGTTAAAAAAAAAGATTAATCTTAAAAAAAATATTCTTCTATCTTCCAAGACTCTACTTGAACCACATCAACTGACTATAGCAATCTCTTAACTTTTAAAAAGTTCTATTCTAAGGCCAGGGAGAGAGTCCAGTGGGTAACGTGTTTGATCCCCAGTATCAACCTGCAGCAGTGGTACATACCTGTAATTCTAGCACTGGGCTGGGAGAGATAGGAGGATGCCTGGGGCTCCTTGACTATTCAGTCTAGCCTAATTTGTCAGTTCCATACCAATGAGAGACAATATTTCAAAAACAGGTAGACAGTGTCCCTGAGAAACAACACCTGAATGTGTATACATACATTCATGCACACATACATACATACATACACACACACACATGCATGCAATAACACATGCACACAAAATGAATGCATGAAAAAATAAGTAAGTAAATAAATATATTTCCTTTACTGTCACTCTATCTGGATTTTTCCTCTAATAATGAATAGAAGCAAAAACAATTTTATACTCTAGTTCAAGCTTGTTGCTCTAATAAGAAATAAACATAAAACTCTCTCTTCATAGTAAGAGTATGAACACAATCAAGTATCTTAGTGAAAAGCTCAAATAATCACTGAATTTAAAAGTTTGTTTCCCAATTTCTTCCCAAACCCAATTAAGTATTTCAGTAATTGATTTTTGTCTTTCCTCTTAAGAGTTAGCTGTAATAAACACAAATTCTAATAATGTACTGTTGGCATTTTAAAATCTTTTTTAATTACCAGTGATTAGGTGGCTTAAATTAAAATGAGTCTTGTGGGATTCACTGAAATTGGTTTCTAAGTGGTTCCACAGATATGCAGGTAATAAACATCAATGAATTTCTCCTTATAGAGAAAGCAGTGTTCTTTTCATTGTTCAACAATGTGTACAGGCTGTTTTCCTTTCAAAATAACATGGTGAAAGCTAAAATAATGACAAAGAAATCAAATTAAGAGAAAACTATTTAAGCCCATTAGGAATAAAACCAGAGGCTTAGACAAATACAGACAGCTAATAACTTGTGTGGTGGGAGACCATTTGTTAGCAAAATAAAAACAAGTATCAACAAAAGTGATGATGTGGATACAAGGAATTTATTCTTAGGAAAATGTTATGTGTCTAGGAAGATACAGGTCTGAATATTGTGTACAAGTACACTGAGGGAAATTGTAAATTCAAGAAAAGCAGGGATCTGGGTGTGGTGGCACATGCTTGTAAGCCCGGTACTTGGAAGGTATTAGCAGAAGGATCAGGAGTTCAAGTCCAGCCTGGGCTACACAAAGGCCTATATTAAAAAAAAAAACACAGGAGATGAGGAGATAATTTATTTAATAAAGTGCTTATCCTACAAGCCTGAAGACCTGAGTTCAAATCCCCAGCATCAGTGTAAAAGCTGAGAGTGGCGGTATGAATCTGCAATCCAAGTGCTAGGGAGGCAGAAATAAAGGAGCCCCAGGGATCATTGCCTAGCTGCCTAGCTAGTCTATCCAAACTGGAGCCACATTCAAGGGGAGACCCTGTCTCAAAAAAATAGGTAGAGAACCAAAGAAGAAAATACCCAGCATCAACTTCTGGCCATAATATGCACAAATACACACACATACAGATATGAACATGCATATACAAATGTGCACATACCGTTTTCATATACACACTCAAAAAAACAATTAAATAAATTTAAAAAAAACAAGCTTTGAAATTAAGGAAGGAGCTTGCCTGTGAAGCCTACGGACCCAGGTTTTATACTGTAGAACCCATGTAAGCCAGATGCACAAGGTGATGTTTATGTCTAGAGTTCGTTTAGAGAAACTGAAGGTTCGGGTCCACCCATTCTCTCTCTCTCTACCTCTCTCAAGTAAATAAAAATAAATAAATGTCTTTATAATTAAAAAAAAATAGCTGAGCATAGTGGAACATACCTATAATCCTAGCATTCAGGAGGTGAAGGCAAGAAGATCAGAAGTTCAAGGTCTGCCTGAAATACATGAGATCCTGTCTCAAAAACAACTAAACTGAAAAAAGAAAAAGTGAAAAGCAATGGTGATGTTTAAAAATAGAAGCAATACACATTTAGTGGCTGAAGCCAATTTTCATGACCTAAATCTTTGAAAGTTGTAAGTTAGCACACTAAAAAAAAATGAAGTCAGGCTGTGAAGATGGCTTACCAGCTAAGGATGTTTGCTCACAAAACCTGCAAGCCTAGGTTCAATTCCCAAAGCCATCCACTGAAGCCAAATATAAAAAAATGGTCCATGAGCTGGAGAGATGACTTAGCATTTCAGGTGCTTGCCTGAAAAGCCTAAGGGCCCATTTTCAACTCTCTAGTTCCCACATAAACTAGACACACAAAGTGATGTAAGTGTGCAAGGTCACACATGCTCACAATGTAGCACACTCATTTGGAGTTCCATTGCAGTAGGTGGAGGCCCTGGCATGCCTCTCTCTCTCTGTCTCTCTCTCTGTCTCTCTCTCTCTCTCTCTCTCCGTTATTAAAGAAAAGGCCAGTCTGTTGGGCTTGCCTCAAGAAAAGATGGACCAGCTGGTCATGGTGGTGCAAGCCTTTAATCCCAGCACTCAGGAGGCAGAAGTCAGATGATTAAATGTGTTCAAGGTCAGGCTGAAACCACATATTAAATTCTAGGCCAGCTTGGATTAGAGAGAAACACTACCTCATCCCACCCCCCAATAAAGGACGTGGTCAAAGGATCTGGCATTCATTTGTAGCAGCGAGGGGCCCTAGCACCACTCTATACACATACACACACACACACACACACACACACACACACACACACACACACACACACATGTGAGTAAATTATTTTTAAAAAACCAACTGAAGCCTAATGGGTCTGGGGAGATGGCTCTGTAGATAAAGTGCTTGCAGTTCACTCTTGGGTACCCAAGTCCAGATCACAAGACCCCATGTAAAAAGCAGATCCCAGATGGACGTGAGGTAAGATGGCAGCATAGGAACCATGCCAAACCAGCCTAGGGAGGGACTTAAGCAAAGCCACAGCAAAATATACTCTTTTCCTGAAAAGTAAAGGAGTACAGGTTATTCTTAGACACAGCGGAGAAACAGGAGAGACCAAGATCCAACAGAAAGGAGGAAAAGAGCCAAAATCCTACTGAGGCACTTGTGACCCAACCATCCACAGGATCCATTCACCCACCTAGCACTATCCACCAGGCGTGCCAAGTGGCGACAGCAGCAGAGAACAAACAAGGGGATTTTCCAACCTCATCAGCCTCCTTGAAAAGTCAATAAATCTTAAAGAAAGACAACTGAAATCAACTAAGGATCTACTGGAAGGGATATACATGGAACTGTGTGAGCAACTGCCAAAATCTGAACTCCCCCATCCCCCACCATCAGAACTGAGAACCTACAGCATTCAGCCCCCAGTAGCAGCACAGCCAGGACAGCTCCACAGCACAACACAGAGGGATCAAAGTGGGCCCTCAGCACTAGTGAGATTAGAAGCCACCCCAAAAGGTAATTAGGCTGACTGACCAAAAATGTACATAGCCCTGCATTGGAAGTGCTAATCTCTCTTTCCATGTCAGGGCAGGTTATGGTTTACATATTCTTGGTTGGCTTTACCATTTTCAAATAAGCTGTATTTAGGGGTTGAATATTGTTGCCTTTGCTATTTTCAGGTGTATAGGGCCTTTGTTTTTTGCTTCTGTCATTATTGGGGGCAGGGCCTGATCCAGATCCAGGCTGACCTGGAACCCAATTCAGAAGAGAATTCTCTTCCTCTCAGCTGACAGAATTAAGGGTGTAGAGCAACACACACCCTTATAGATTTTGGCTTTATAAGACTGTTTTAATCCCCACAATTGCATACTCTGTGCTGGTTTTTATTGAATATGTATATTGCTTTGTTGAAGTTTAGAATTTGCATTAAATTGTTCTACCCAGTCCACTACAATACTTGCTTAGCAAGCAAACTTAACACCTAGAATTACTTCTGCAATTGGATTGGGGTGCAAGAGGTATACCTGGCACCTTAAACAAATATCCTGAAAGTATATAGAGGTGGATCACCACATCCAATAACACTACAGATAAGTAGAAAACCCAAGCACCAAATCAATTCAAGATGCAAAAGTCACTACCTTATAATACAAGAAACACAAAGAATCAAGACAATATAATCCCACCAAAAATTATAAATCCTTGAGAAATGATCACCAATGAGACTTTTTTAGATGAAATGCTTGACAAAGATTTTTAAAAAATGATTGTATCTATACTCAAAGAAATTAAAGAAGAAAACAAACTCCTGAAAGAGAATATAGGAGACCACCTTAATGAAATAAGGAAGTCATGACAAGACATGTGTAAGGAAATAGAAATGCTGAAGAAAATCCAGGCTGAAAGTCTAGCTCTGAAGAACACAGTCAGTTAAATAAAAATCTCGGTGGAAAATCTCACCAGGAGAATGGAGGGACAGAACAGAATAGCTAAACTAGAAGACTAGGTGACAGATCTAATACAGTCCAACAAAGAGAACAACAAGCTAATAGGAAGGTATGAATGGGAATTTCAAGATATCTGGGACACTATGAAAAGATCAAATATAAGAATTCAGCATATAGTAGAAGAAGAATTTCAATCCACAGGCTTAGTAGGCATTTTCAACAAAATCATAAAAGAAAAATTTCCCCAAATTGGGAAAGAAATGCCAATGCAGATACAAGAAAATTTTAGAACACCAAACAGACAAAACATGAACAGAACCTCTCCTTGCCAATTTATAATTAAACTACTAAACACACAAACTAAAGAAAATGCATTGAAAGCAAGTCACCTACAAAGGCAAGCCCATTAGGATAACAGCAGATTACTCAGCATAAACTTTAAAGGCCAGAAGGGCTTGGAATGATGTAATACAAGTTCTGAAAGATAACAAACTGTCAACCAAGATTATTTTATCCTACAAAGCTATCTATCCGAATTGATGGAGAAATAAGGGCATTCCACAAAAACATGCTAAAGGAATTTATGACAACTAAGCCAACTCTGCAGAAAATAGTTGAAGGAATCCTTCACACTGAAAAGAAAGCAAAACACACATATGAGGAAATAGGAAAAAATAAACCATAGCCAAATACCAGTTAAAACAAGCAAGTAAAGGGAAAACAGGAAGCAGTAAAAAAAAAAAAAAAGAATAGTGAGAATAAATACATACCTTTCAATAATAACTCTTAATATCAATGGCCTCAATTCCCCAACTAAAAGACACAGGCTTGCAAACTGGATTAAAAAGCAGGATCTTGCCATTTGTTGCCTCCAGGAAGCTCATCTCTCAATAAAAGATAGATACTGTCTTAGGGTGAAAGGATAGAAAATGGTATTTCAAGAAAATGGGCCTAGGAAACAAGCAGGGGTTGCTCTTCTAATATCTGACTGGATAAACTTCAAACAAACATTAGTGAGGAAAAATAAAGAAGGTCATTTTATATTGATTAAAGGAACACTCCAATTGGAGGACATTAAAATCCTAAACATATATGCACCTAACATGTGGGCTCCCAATTTCAACAAACAAAGACTATTAGACTTAAGGTCACAGATAACACCAAACACAATTGTAGTGGGTGACTTCAATACCCCACTGTCTTCAATTGACAGGTCATCCCAGAAAAAAAGAAAAACAAATAAACAGAGACACCTGGATTAAATGATGTCATGGAACAAATAGACCTAACAGATATATACAGAACATTCTATTCAAGTCCTGCAGAACATACGTTTTTTTTCTCAGCAGCACATGGAACATTCTCTGAAATTGACCATATATTAAAAAAAAAAATCTGATGCCTGAAATAGTGTTCTGGGTCTGTGGACAGATAACAAAACTTCAAGCATTGAGATGAATTGCCTATATGACATGTACCTAATTAGACTGAAAAGTTTAGACACAGGGACAATTGTCATATAAATTCATTTTGTACCTTCCATTTAGTTTTAGTTGCAACAATCATTCATGTTGGTATACTCCCTGCAACAAAAAAATAGCAAGCATCTTGAAGAAACAGAACCAAATTATAAATTTGTTCAAGGTTTAATCTCCAACTCAAAGAAGAAAACATTGATTTCTAGAAGGTCAAAGATAAATCATGTATAGTCCAAGGTATTTATTACAAAGTTATAAATTCCGTACTGAGATTTAAAATTCTATTAGCTCCTAAGAAAGCAATCAAATACAAAAAAAAAAGCTTTTAGATTGAATAATGTCTAAGTGATCGTAAATGCAATTTTTAGACAAATGTTAGGCTGTTTGGAAATGCCAAAAGGTGATAATTGAGCTAATCTGAATTATGAAATGACTGGCTCTTCATTAGGGATTTCTGTTTGCCCAAAGTCAGAGAGACTGAGAGTCTAAGGAACATGAATGACTACAAAAATGACAAGTCATTCTTCAGGAGTAGAAGCAAGCAAAAACAAATTTGACACTAAAACGGGACACTTGGGAAGATTATAAAAAGATGATAAATTAATTTTGTTTAAAAAATTCCTTTTGGTGCTAGAAAAATGGCTCAATCAGTAAAGCACTTGATATACAAACATTAAGGCCTAAGTTCTGAGTCCCAATACCACACAAATGCCAGGCAAGGTCATGAGCAAATGGGATCCCTATGCTTTCAGGAGGCAGAGGAAGGCAGATCACTGGGGCTCACTGGCTACCTAGTTGAACCAAATAGGTAAGGTCTATGTCCAGTGAGAAACTACAGTACAGAGATTGAGGAAGACACCTTATGTTGAACTTTTGCATACACACACACATGTACCCACCCACCCCCACACACACCAACAGTTAATATGCCTGTATACTACTCACATATTCATTCAAAATCAAAAATAAAATAAAAAGTAAAAACAAATCCTCAGCAGTAAGGAAAAATTAAATAATCAAATTTGCAGGAAAAAGGATGGACTTAGAAAAAATCATACTACGTGAAGTCATACACAGGCTTAGAATGACAAATGCACATATTTTCTCTCATGCACAGTTCCTAACTTAGAACAGCTTGAGTCAATTGTGAGTGGTAGTAAGCATCAAGAGTGTTGACATGAAAGAATGAAGCTAGAAGGAAGAGGAAAGAGGAAGAGACAGATGAAGGGTTACTTGACAAACAAGTCCAGGGACGGAATATAGGGGATGGAAGGGTATAGGGAGTGATGAGGGAAGGGAGGATTGGGGTGGAATGCACAAAACAAATGACAGTGTGATCCAATACCAGAGAAACCTTCCTTCTACATAGCTTAACACACTAAAAGATATAACTGTTAATAAGAAGGGGGGGGGGATTTACCCTGCAAAAGGATGCTGTAGGGGATAAAGAACTTAATCTAAAACCATGGCCACTAGTTTGTAAATTCCAGTGCCAGAATTAGTGTAGCAGACAGCTTCAGGTTCACTGAGGTGAACTTTCAGACCAGACAGTGATGGAGGAAGGGATATTTATTGAAGCTCACAGATCCAGGGGAAGTTCCATAATGGCAGAAGAAACAGGCCTGCTTTCACAGGATCAAGCACAGACAGAGAAGTACAAGCCTAAAGGCCAAAAGCCCCAGCACACTTTAGGAACTCCAGCTAGGCACACTTTGCATATCTTTAGATTGAAATCTGAAACCCACCATCACACCTTAAGATCCACCCAGTGACACTGCCTCCATCCAGGTGGCTGCAGATGCAAACTACAAACAAATAAACAACTGAATATATTGGGGGCTATCTATTCTATTCAAACCACAAGTGGGTTACCCTTCACAGTAGGTATTGGTTGGGGAGACCCTATTGCTAAAGATACCACAATCCAAAAACACAGGACACTAAGAGATCACTCTGGAAGCTAGAAGCAAGCCACCTTCTTGCTGGCTAGGCCACATAGTACTGGAAATCCTATCTGAGTTCCTGGGGGTTAATGACAACCCACAGTGTAAGCAAGTACTGGATCCTGAAAGATACAAAGTCAACCAGCAAGACAAGATGTACAACCCTGTGCAATAGTAGCACACAGCCTATTCAGGTAATTAAAGTCTCTCTGATTGGATATGAGGTCCAGTCATTGGAAGATAACTCATACCTGGTGCTGAGAACCAAGTCAGAATCCTATGGACAGGAAGGTCATAGACTCCAAAAGGAATCTCACACTGGTCTTGGGCTAAGAAGAGTGGATATACACAACAAAGTCTCTTAAATAGCTAGGTTTATCCCCTTTATTCCATGCTTCTCTCACTTGTGGTTGGACAATCTGCTTTTATTGTATATAAAAACCTGGAGAGAATCAAGATACATCAATAAGACAAGAAAAGGTAGCCTGGCATGAAATGACCAACCTCCATTACATCTTCCAGGACCCACAAGACATTACAGCAGAACTGGCAGTCTAAGCATGAGTGCTTCTTTCACTGCTAGCCTGACAACCAGCTCCAAGGAGGTAGATATATACACTTAGGATACTCAAAATACTTTAAAGCAGAAACTCAAAGATTGCACAGAGCTCAGCACAGTAATTTTATGCCCCAATACTCAGGGAACATTGTGGAAGAGGGCAGAAAGATTGTAGAGCTATAGGGTGAGAAGGCATATCTTGTAGCATTTTCCCCCTGACCCCCTCGAGACTGACTGAAGCATTCAGGACCCCACAGGGAACAACAATAACTCAACTGAGTATGATCATAAGTGGTTTATGGGTAGAGAAGAGAGGATATGAGTATAACCATAATGGGAATATGACCAACACCCAATAGGTTCATACCATAAAATTCATTTCAATCAAAAAGCCTTCTAATTCAGGGGTGATAGTGCACACCTTTAATCTCAGCACTTAGCACTTAGGAGGCAAATGTAGGAGGATTGCCATGAGCTCAAGGCCACTCTGAGGCTACAGCATGGATTCCAGGTCAGCTTGGGCTAGAGTGAGACCCTACCTCAAAAAACAAACAAACAACAACAACAAAAAAAAACCTTCTAGAAAAAACAACTTTATTTACAGTAACATAGAAGTGCAAGGGAGAGAGAGAGAGATCTCTATTTGCTCATAATCATTTGGTTCTAAACCTCCACTACTTCTAACCTCTATAACCCTGGCCATATCAAATTTTAAAAAATAAACAAGAACCATACTTAACATTGTACACTTTCCTGTTATGTTTGAAGCATTTTAATTTTTGGTAAGTAAGAAGATTATTCCACAGCTATGACATTCTGCCAGAAAAAGTACATTTGGAAGAATGCTGATGTTCATGGAAGAATGAACTTTCTCACTGCTATCTTGTTCAATATCTTCATTTGCAGTAATGTTTTTATCAGACTTGATTTCTTAGTTTTAAAATTAAATAAAATGCAAAAGAGATGTAAGAGAAATGCCTTGGGACAAAAAGAAAGAACATAAACATTCCTCCCTAATTTATCTTTACTGCTCTCTTGCCAAACTATCTGCTGAACCCAAAATCCTTTTGCTCAAGAACAAATAAACATGATCTTTGCATTATTTTTTATTTGTAATTGAGAATTGTAATACATGAGCATACTGTAATTTGATCATAGTCCCTTGTTATTATACTTTATTTACTTATTTATTTATGAGATGGAGAAAGAGGCAGATAGAGAGAGAGAGAGAGAGAGAGGTTGGGCATGCCAGGGCCTCTATCCACTGTAAATGAACTCCAGACACATGTTCCACCTTGTGCATCTGGCTTTATCTGGGTTCTAGGGAATCAAATGTAGGTCCTTAGCTTTGTAGGCAAGTGCCTTAACTGCTGAGCCATCTCTCCAGCCCTTACAACACTCATTGTTCCCTCTTCTCCACTCCTATTCCAATGAGCCCTCTCCTCTTTCTAAGTAGTCCTCATTTTTTTTTTTTTGATGGATCATAGTTTTTTAACATACTCCATTTGTGCAGGCCTTGTGGAGGCAAATGACAGCCACTATGAGGTCACAGATGCACCAGTAACTTCATTTCAGAAAGACAATGCTCAAAGTACTCTTTCCCCAAATGTGACCCTTACATTATTTCCACCTTCAATTCTGGAATATTTCCTGAGTTTTGCAGGGCATAAAAGATATCCCATTTAGTGTTGAACTTTCAACAGCCTCTTACTTTCTACTTTGGTGAGTTTTGAGTTTCCTCAGTATCTACTGTCATCTCCACAGAGACATTATCTGGCTAGCAGTGAGAGAAGAACTCATATTCTTTTTGTCACTTACTCTGCCATGTTCCCTGGGCAGATGACCCCTTTAGTGTATTATTGTCTAGAATTGCTCTGGATTTGGATTTTGCTTTACATATGAAGATAACCTAACCTCCCACAAATAATCAATTTTTCAATTAGTTGGAGATGTAAAATGCTCCTAACTTATATTTATCCTCTCCTTATGGTCTCAGTATAAAAATTATATTTGGGCTGAAGATATGGCTTGGCAGTTATGGTGCTTGCCTGCAAAGCCAAAGGATCCAGGTTTGATTCCCCGGGACCCATGTAAGCCAGATGCACAAGGTGGTACATGCATCTGGAGTTCTTTTACAGTAACTGGAGGCCATTGCACACCCATTCTCTCCCTCTCTCTCTCTCTCTCTCTCTCTCTCTCTCTCTCTCTCTCTCTCTCTCTCTCATAAGTTAATTATTTTTTTTATCTCATTGTCTGACTTCTTTTGTTTTATTTTTTATTTTATTTTATTTTTTTTCTTTTCACAATTTTATTAACATTTTCCATGATTATAAAAAATATCCCATGGTAATACCCTAGCTCCCCCCACACACACTTTCCCCTTTGAAATTCTATTCTCCATCATATTACCTCCCCATCTCAATCATTCTACTTACATATATACAATACCAACCTATTAAGTACCCTCCTCCCTTCCTTTCTCTTCCCTTTATATCTCCTTTTTAACATACTGGCCTCTGATACTAAGTATTTTCCTTCTCATGCAGAAGCCCAATCATCTGTAGATAGGATATACATATGAGGGAGAACATGTGGCGCTTGGCTTTCTGGGCCTAGATTACCTCACTTAGTATAATCCTTTCCAGATCCATCCATTTTTCTGCAAATTTCATAATTTCATTTTTCTTTACCACTGAGTAGAATTCTATTGTATAAATGTGCCACATCTTCATTATCCACTCATCAGTTGAGGGACATCTAGGCTGGTTCCATTTCCCAGCTATTGTGAATTGAGTGGCAATTAACATGGTTGAGCAAGTATCTCTAAGGTAATGAGATGAGTCCTTAGTATATATACCCAGGAGTGCTATAGCTGGGTGTGGTAGTTTGATTCAGGTGTCCCCCATAAACTTAGGTGTTCTGAATGCTAGGTTCCCAGCTGATGGATATTTGGGAATTAATGCCTCCTGGAGGGAGTGTATTGTTGGGGGCGGGCTTAAGGGCTTTATAGCCAGGTTCCCCATGCCAGTGTTTGGCACATCCTCCTGTTGCTGTGTTCCACCTTAAGTTGGCCAGGGGGTGATGTCCACCCTCTGTTCATGCCATCGTTTTTCCCTGCCATCGTGGAGCTTCCCCTCGAGCCTGTAAGCCAAATAAACCTCTTTTTCCCAGAAGCTGCTCTTGGTTGGGTGATTTCTACCAGCAATGCGAACCGGACTGCAACACTGGGTCATATGGTACATTGATTTTTAGGTGTCTTAGGAACCTCCACACTGATTTCCACAATGGCTGGACCAGATTGCATTCCCACCAACAGTGTAGAAGGGTTCCTCTTTTTCCACATCCTTGCCAGCATTTATGGTCATTTGTTTTCATGATGGTAGCCAATCTGACAGGAGTGAGATGGAATCTCAATGTAGTTTTAATCTGCATTTTTCCCTGATGATTAGTGACGTAGAACATATTTTAGATGCTTATATGCCATTCATATTTCTTCCTTTGAGAACTCTCTATTTAGCTCCATAGGCCATTTTTTGATTGGCTTGTTTGATTCCTTATTATTTAACTTTTTGAGTTCTTTGTATATCCTAGATATTAATCCTCAATCAGATATATAGCTGGCGAAGATTTTTTCCCACTCTGTAGGTTGCCTCTTTGCTTTTTTCACTGTGTCATTTGCAGTGCAAAATCTTTGTAATTTCATGAGGTCCCAGTGATTAATCTGTGGTTTTCTTGCCTGAGCAATTGGGGTTGTATTCAGAAAGTTTTGGCCAAGACCAATATGTTGAAGGGTTTCACCTACTTTTTCCTCTAGCAGTTTCAGAGTTTCAGCTCTGATGTTAAGGTCTTTAATCCATTTGGACTTAATTCTTGTACATGGAGAGAGAGAAGAATCTATTTTCATCCTTCTACAGATATATAACCAGTTTTCCCAACACCATTTGCTGAAGAGGCTGTCTTTTCTCCAATGAATATTTTTGGCATTTTTATCGAATATCACATGGCTATAGGTACCTGGACTTATATCTGAGTCCTCTGTTCTGTTCCACTGATCTACATGTCTGATTTTGTGCCAGTACCATGCTGTTTTTGTTACTATGGCTCTGTAGTAGTTAAAATCAGGTATGGTGATACCACCAGCTTTATTTTTGTTGCTTAATATTATTTTAGATAGTCAAGGTTTTCTGTGATTCCAAATGAATTTTGGGATTGTTTTTTCTATTTCCATGAAGAATGCCTTTGGAATTTTGATAGGGTTGCATTAAATGTATAGATTGCTTTTGGTAAGATTGCCATTTTCACAATATTGATTCTTCCAATCCAGGAATAAGGGATGTTTCTCCACTTTCTAGTGTCTTCTGCAATTTCTCGCTTGAGTGTTTTAAAGTTCTCATTGTAGAGATTCTTTACTTCCTTGGTTAGGTTTATTCCAAGGTACTTTTTTTTTTTGATGCAATTGTAAATGGGAGTGGTTCTCTGATTTCATTCTCTGTGTGTTTGTTGTTAGCATATATGAAGGCTACTGATTTCTGTGTATTTATTTTGTATCCTGCTACATTGCTGTAGGTTTTGATCAGCTCTAACAGTTTGCTAGTAGAGTCTTTAGGGTCCTTTATGTATAGAATCATGTCATCTGCAAATAATGATTACTTGATCTCTTCCTTTAAAATTAACTAATTTAAAAGGAATTACAGTCTGCCTTCATATATGTCAAATGTGTCTCTTGCTTTGACTTGTACCACAGCCTTCAAAACTTTGGCAGCATCCTAAGCTAACAGTGCAAAGAACTTACCAAGGTATTCCTTCACAGAGAAGAGCAAAGATTTGTCCAAAAATGATTGCCCAAACAGTAGAAAATGTCTCCCAAAAACATTTATCTTATCATTCAGCAAAAGCATCAAGCAGCTTGGTCTTTGGAATAGCAACTGTGGCAAGTTGTTCAAAGCCTCAACATTTAAGAAAGAGTATAACAAAATGCTGAACTGTCATTTTCAGCCTGAAGATGGTCACATCACATGTAACATTCTCAGTTAATAGATGATGGGACAATTTCAAAGACAAACAAATGTCCATAAAGCATGCATTTGAGTTGCATGAACAAACTAGTATGCACACGCTAAACATTTCCACAATCTAAAGCATCTCAGGTGCACATTCTATAGGGTTTTATAGACTCAGTAGGGGAAAAGGCACTATTATTTTCCCAATGCTCTTATGCTGAAAGATCATAATGGCCCCCCAGGAAGGAAGCACAGAATCTACTAACATGAATTTTAAGCATGTTCATTTTGTTTCTGCTCAGCTATATGCAATCTCAATTCTGCAAATGTATTGGCAACATCTCTTCCTTTCTTTTTCTCATCATGTGCTTTCTTCTTATGGAAAAAAAATGTATTTTGAAAAATGACAACACCCAGCCTTTTTCTAAATTGCTCTACAGAACAATGACAGCTTGTGACTTTTACCCTTTTTCCTATCCAAGTACTAACCAGGACCTAACCTTGTTTAGCTTCTGAGATCAGACACAATCAGGTGCATATGGCATAGACAGACATGATTCATTTCATCTTCTGCAATTCACCTGCATATGCATATGCATACAAAAAATAGGCAATCCACTATATGGTTAGTATTAAATGAACAATTTGGATTGCTTTAAGATATATAGCTATCTTCAAAGGCAAGCAACAGAGTTTGAAATCACGTCTAAATCTTCACCTACAGATGTTGAGCACATATTCCAACTTTGGAGCCATTGCTTAAAAGAACCTATGGAACTCCTCCAACAATCTGTATTTTCACAAAAAAAACTAACTATCATAATTGTCAAATAAGGCTAAGAAATAAATTTATTTGAGGGGCTGAAGCGATTTCTCAGTGGTTAAAGGCACTTGATTGAAAGCCTGCCAGCCTGGGTTCAATTCTGCAGCACCCACATGAAGCCAGACACCAAGTGGTATACATTTCTATAACTTCAACACACCTATAGCAATGGGAGACAGAGCTAGTAGAAGCCCAAAGCTCACAAGCAGCAGCAGCAGCTAGAGAGACCTGTATCAAAATTGTGGGAGGAGAAGAGAAATACCCTGAGCTTGTCCACCGAAGGCCACAGGGATTCCATGGCATTTGCATGCCCATACACACATATGTGAATACATACACAAAATAAACAAATAAATAAATAATAAAATGTAAAAATATATATTTGAATAATCCCAATGGCATCATGATGCTGGAAAGAAGTGTCAGGAATGCTTAGCACTGCAATATCTCTATCACACCTTTCAAGGCTCAGGTTCCATTGCAGAAGAGGTGGTAGGAAGAATTTAAGAACCAAGGGAAGGGTAGGACTCCTTACAACATGCTCCTCCAGACATAAAGTGGCCCGGATATCCATGACCTCACAGTGACTGACACTACTTACACAAGGCCATCATAATACAAGGAAAAGATGCTGACATCAAAATAAAAGAGAGACTGATTGAGAGGGGGAGGGGATATGATGGAGTGTCAAAGGGGAAAGTGGGGGAGGGAGGGCATTACTATGGGATATTGTTTATAATCATGAAGTTGTTAATAAAAAAAACTGAAAAGAAAAAAAAACACAATAATTTGTTTGAAACTCAATGTGTTCAGAAAACCTGACCAAATGCCTATAGCTAGGGAGCTCATAAGCTCCAGGGGGGGTAAACTACTATGATTGTCTGACTAAATGGATATATTTTGCCCACCAAACTGACCTCTAAAAACTTAAGTTTATGCTTATATGTTAATACTGCTCTTACTTTTGGTTAGCAAAGCAAAGCTGCTCTTTTCAAATAACAGATATCACTGGGATAATTAAAAACTCACCAAAGTGCTGAGAGAAAAAGTGATGATGGAGTGTTCAACACTAAGCAAGACATCACTATCTCACCCTCCAAGGTACAGGGACCATTGCAAAAGAGGTGGTAGAAAGAATGTAAGAGCCAGGCTGGAGAGACGGCTCAGCCAATAAGATGCTTGCCTCCAAAGCCTAATGACCCAGGTTTGATTACCCAGTGCTCATGTAAAACAAGATGCACAACGTGGTGCTTGCATCTGGAGTTTCTTTGAAACAGCTAGAAGCCTTGGCATGCTCGTTCTCTCCTCTTCTCTCTTCTCCTTTCCTCTCCTTCCTCTCCCCTCCCTCCCCCTCTGTCTCTCTCTCTCTCTCCCTCTCTCTCTCTCTCTCTCTCTCTCTCTCTCTCCATGTAAATAAATGAATATATAATAATTTTAAAACAAACAAATAAAAAAAGAATGTGAAAGCCAAAGTAAGGGGTGTTCTTCACAAAAAAAAAAAAAAAAAAAAATCTGCTTCCTCCTCAGCCGCCACAGAGGAGCAGCAGTCACGGCTCTTCGCTACCCCATGGTCATGGGCCTCAACAAGGGTCACAAGGTGACGAAGAACATGAGCAAGCCGAAGCTGGGGCGTCTGACCAAGCAAACCAAGTTTATTTAGGAAATCCTCAAGGTGTGAGGCTTTGCGTCCAACTGGCAGCACGCCATGGAGCTGCTCAAGATTTCCAAGGACGAGGGTGTGTTCAAGTTATTCAAGAAGTGCAGGGGGCACACATGTGCACCCAGAGGAAGCATGAGGAGCTGAGCCACTATGCGCAAGGCGGCCGCCAAGAAGGAATGATGCCCGATAAACCTTTCCTTGTCCTGAAAAAAAAAAAATTATCTGCAGTAACTAAAGTTTAAAGGACAATAAGATATTTTGGGGGGAAAATATAGATCACATTGTGTAACTTTTATTATGGTATACTGTTATAAGTATTCTATTGTTAGTTATTGCTAATCATTTACTATACTTAATTCATCAATTATAATTTAGGTATAGGGGGAAATGCAAGATCCCTAGAACTCAGTACCATCCAAACTTCAAGATATCCACATGGTAATTTTCAACATATTCCCCAAAGGTAAATTGGTGGGGGGGGAATACCGTACACAAGAGAATTGAAAATCTATGTCCATACAAAGACCTGCAGCAGCAGCATTCACAGCTCCAAAATGCAAATAATCCAACTGCTCATCACTTAATCCACCAACTAAATAGTGTTCATTCATAAAAACTGTATTCAGAGCCTTCCACAATGTAGAGAACTTTAAAATCATTACGGTAAGGCTGAAGAGATGGCTTAGCGGTTAAGCACTTACCTGTGAAGTCTAGAGACCCCAGTTCGAGGCTTGATTCCCCAGGACCCACGTTAGCCAGATGCACAAGGGGATGCAAGCTTCTGGAGTTCGTTTGCAGTGGCTGGAGGACCTGGCATGCCCATTCTCTCTGTCTCTCTGTCTCTCTGTCTCTCTGTCTCTCTGTCTCTCTCTCTCTCTGTATATGTATGTGTATGTATATATATATATATGCCTTTCTGTATCTGATGCTCTCAAATAAATAAATAAATAAAAACAAAAAAACACATTATGCTAAGTGAAAGAAGCCATTTCCATTTGTATGAAATGTTGAAAATAGATCCATAAAGAGAGGTAGGAGATTTGTGGTTTTCAAGAGCTGAAGTCTGGTATGGTGGCACAGGTCTTTAATCCCAGCACTCGGGAGGCAGAGGTAGTAGGATCTCCTTGCATTTGAGGCCACCCTGAGACTATGTAGTGAATTCCAGGTCAGCCTGGGCTAGAGTGAGATCTTACCTCGGGAAAAAAAAAAAAAAAAAAAAAAGAGCTGAAGGCAAGGAAGAATGAGAATGAGATGTTACTTTTTAGTGAGACTGGCAGGGTTTTCTTATTAGGTGATGAAAATATTCTAACATTCTATGAGTCAATTGCTTAGTATATGATTTAAACTTGATAGATGCTTTTTAAACAAATTAACAAATATGCCTATAAGTGAAATGTATGTAAGAAATGGATCCACCTGTAGCACATCCCTACTTTTGTTTCTTGTCAGCATCATTACTATTTTTTTTTTTTAAATTTTTTTTTTGTTAATTAATTAATTTATTTATTTGAGAGCGACAGACATAGAGAGAAAGACAGATAGAGGGAGAGAGAGAGAATGGGCGCGCCAGGGCTTCCAGCCTCTGCAAACGAACTCCAGACGCGTGCGCCCCTTTGTGCATCTGGCTAACGTGGGACCTGGGGAACCGAGCCTCGAACCGGGGTCCTTAGGCTTCACAGGCAAGCGCTTAACCGCTAAGCCATCTCTCCAGCCCACTATTTGTTCTTTTTAATTTTGTTTTTAGTGCTGGAAAAGGATGGGCCTCCTAGATGGCACGTATGTCCTCTAGACTGAGTCACACTCCTAGACCCCTATTAAATATATGTCATTATATATATATATATATATATATATATATATATATATATATATATATATATATATATAATGGGGAATTAGAATAAGGGAATAGGAGCTCCAGAACCCTTTGCCACTGTAAACATAGTACAGATGCATGAGCCACTTTGTACATCTGGCTTTTCAGGGGTACTGGGGAATTGAATGCAGGCCACATCAGGCCTTGCAAGCAAGCACCTTTAAGCACTGAGTTATCTCTCCAGCCCAGTCCCCTACTTTTGTTTTAGTGAAGAACACATTTGAAGCTTTCAGACAGCACTAAGAAAGAAAAGCAGTTTTCTGTAGCCATTACTCCAGTCATAGAGACACCACCCTGCTGTGGACCCAACAAACACACACAAAAGTCCATTCTATGGAGTTCCTTTCTCCTACATTCCAGTATTTCAAATTTAAGAGACTGACATGGATGGACAGTCTCCATTTCTACTGCATTCATACTGCAACTACTGTGAAATAACACTGCAAACTCTGAAGATTTGGAAGAAAGTGAGATTATCCCATGCCAAAATATTTTATTTGACATTCTATAAAAAATTGTACATATGTTAATATGTAGAACTAATATCTTAGTATGTACAATTCTTTCCATCTGGGAACAAGTGTTAGTACTTTCCATGCACACAAACAATCAATGATTTTTCTTTTATTTATTTATTTATGTTGAGAGAGAGAGGGAGAAAGAGAGAGAGAGTGAATGGGTATGACAGCACATCTAACCACTACAATCAACCTCCAGACACATGTGCCACCTTGTGCATCTGGCTTTACATGGGTACTGCTGAATCAAACCTGAGTCCTTTGGCTTTGCAGGCAAGTTCCCTGACTACTGATCCATCTGTCCAGCCTGTTGATGACTTTTTTAAGTTTCTAACACACTTGATTGATTAAATTACTGATTACCTATTGATTAACTTTCAACTATTAATTAACTTTCACAAGTAATACCTGTTTATGGAAATACTGAAAGCACAAAACTGTTTAAATTAATCCAAATATACTATAATTTATTATTTTGCTATATTTCATTCCCTTTGACACATACCCACTTCAAAATTCCAAATCACTTTTATTGCTTGTGTAATGTACTGTGGTGTGTTGTGTGTATGTACATGTTTGTGGTGGTGTATGCACATGTCTGTGCAGATGTGCAGGCTTGTGCATGAGCTCAGAGAACAGGGATGAGTGCCCAGTATCCTTCCTCTGTTGTTCATCTGCATATTTCTTTGAGACAGTTTTTCTCTGCATACAGGAGCAGCTAATGTCAAAGGCTTCAACAATTCTCTGGTCTCTGCCCCACAGGATTGGAATTATAGACATATGTGGCCATATCCAGCTTTCTACATGGATCATGGAGAGTCAAACTCAGGCCCTCATGCTTGTAACAAGCGCTGTGACCAACTGAACCATCTTCCCAGCCCTGAGTTCTTTTTTATGGAGATTTATTATGTAATTGGCCCTAAGCAAAAATTTCCATGAATAGGTATAGTCTAGGCCCCATCCTCTTGAATTTGGGCTGGCTTTGTGATTTGACCAATAGAAGACAGCAGAAGTGACAGTGCACGGTTTCCAGCCTGCGCCTGAATAGCCACAAAACATCTTCTGCCTTGTCCAGTTCTGCCTCAACCACTAGTACAATTGTAAGCCAGCCTAGTGGACAGTGAAAGACCACCTGAAACCAAGATGGGAGATGATGAAGCAGATAGAAAGCCAGGAAACTCAGGGGGCTTAGGAAGGGAAAGGAGCTTCTCACTTCAGAGTCTACTCAAAGCCTCTCCCCAGGAGAGAATCAAGAATTACAATACAATTAACAATATTTTCTTAATGCTTTTCTTCCCTCACCCCCAAGTTGCAAACCTGCAGTTTTCTAGGGCTCTCACTCACCAGAAATCCCTTTTAAGTAAAAGGACAAGCCCTAACTACCTTGCACAACCCTAGTGGCTATTAGTTTTATCTTATCTGATTGTAATTGCATTCAAGGAATCTCCAGAGTCAGCCCATTATCTCACTTATTACAGACAGAAAGAAAGGGGGAGGGGGAGTTCCATGACAACCCTTTGAGATAGCACAAGAGAACCACCAAAAAAACAAAAAAAAATTGGTATATTTGGCCAATGCTAGGACACTTAATTGCAGCTATCCCCTGAGACACCCACATGCCTTTGTTTATTTAACCCTCATGCTTAAAATTTATATCAATATCTTTAATAAGCCTCAACTCTACTTCACGTTGCCTCACCCTGAAATTCTTTTCTGTGAAAAGTCAAGAATTTGGCTGTACCTGCCTTAAGGCTCTTAAAAGATTAAAGGAACACCTCAGGCTGTCGTGTCTCTATCCCTGCAAGAGCAAGTCCAGTAGAGATCTGCCACATTCTGCTAACATCCACTGAACTACTTCTTCAACTTACAGATACACATGCCAGAAAAGAATCATGAACCAAACTTCCAAGAATAATTTCCTAAGATCACATCGCAGATATGAATTGGTCTTAAAGCTTCAGCTGTTGCCATTTATGTTGAATGCAAACCCTTCACTTTGTTGCAACCAGGCTGTCACTAAATGGATGCCATTTCCATCAGAAACTTCCTTGCTATGTCATGACCATCCTCAAAAGGTAGAAGCCTGGGGATAAACTCTAGCTACAAAACAGACACCTGCATGGCATGCTTACCTAGAGGAAGGAGTCTAGAAAGAATTTCTTCTTACAAAAGTTACATCTGGGCTGGGGAGCTGGACGAGCAGTGATAACACTTGAGACACATGCAAAAGGGCCCAGAAGAGCTAGAGGGCCTGAGTTCAATCTTCAGCACCCACATAAGAAGTTGGGCATCACCATATACACCTATAATCTCAGCCTTGTGGGGAGCAGACACTGCAGCTGATTAGCCAGTTGGACTGAAAATGGCAGCTACAGGTTCAGTGAGATTAGATCTGAAGGAAACAAAATGGAGCATTCACATGAGGCACACACATCTGCACAAAGACACATACAGAGACAGAGAGAGAGAGAGAGACAGATAGAGAAATAGTCACATCTATGTGGCTCAAAATGACCGAAGAACTTGAACAAAACCTTCTCCAAGACAGATAAAAAGGATTTCAAATAAGCACACGAAAAGTGTTCCGCATCATTAACTGTTGGAGAAATTAAAAAAAAAAAAAACACAAAATTTTGATGACATCCATCTACATACCTTAGGGATAGCTGTGCTAGAAATCACTTTCAACATCAAGTGCTAGCAGGTGCAGGGAAATGGGAACTCTGAGCTATTGTTAATGTGAATGAAAAAGGGTACAGTTGGGCTGGAGAGATGGCTTAGCGGTGAAGCACTTGCCTGTGAAGCCTAAGGACCCCAGTTCAAGGCTCGGTTCCCCAGGACCCACATTAGCCAGATGCACAAGGGGGCGCACGCGTCTGGAGTTCGTTTGCAGGGGCTGGAAGCCCTGGCGCGCCCATTCTTTCTCTCCCTCTATCTGTCTTTCTCTCTGTGTCTGTTGCTCTCAAAGAAAGAAAGAAAGAAAGAAAGAAAGAAAGAAAGAAAGAAAGAAAGAAAGAAAGAAAAAGGGTACAGCCCCAGCAGTTTCTCATCACATTACACATATGGGCACTATGATCCAGCAATCCCACACCTGGAATGTACTCCAGAGAAATGAAAGCTGCTCACATTCACACAGCCTATCGACAAACATTTCTATTCATTCTAATTGCTCTAAAGTGGAGACAAATCAAATGTGTTTTGATACATGAGTAGATAAGCAAACTATATAATGTTCATATCATGGAACTCATTGCTTAGCAATATAAAGGAACAAACCATTGATAATGGAACAAAACTTTATGTTGAGAAAGAAACCAGTTTCACAAGATTGTATACTGTATAATTCTATTTTAGGACATTCTAAAAACTCCAAGCTATAGTGATATATATATATATATATATATATATATATATATATATATATATATGTGTGTGTGTGTGTGTGTGTGTGTGTGTGTGTGTGTGTGTGTATGTATGTGTGTGTGTGTGTATATGTGTGTGTATATACATACATACATACATACATACATACATACATACATACATACATATATATATATATATATATATATATATATATATATGGTGGATTCCAGAGAGGACAGAGTGGGAATAGTTTGAGAGAATATTTTGAGGATGGTGGAACTGTTCAGTAATCTGACTCTGGTGTGCCTATACAACTCTGTAAGTATGCTGAAAATCCAAAAGTAAAAAGTCTAAAACTTTTAGCTGTCCTTGACATTAACAATGATTACTCAATATTCCAAACAGTTGAAGTGGGGGTGAAATTGCCCAACATCTAAAGAGGAGAAACTATGAAATAAAAGTATTAACTTAGTATCAAAAGTCTCAGCAATTCCCAGTGTGCAACTATTTCAATTAAGTCATGACTTACCTGGAAAATTCTTCTCCTAAGTCATTTTCTCAGGAAAATAAATAGAACACATTTATTTTACTTTTCTCTGAATGTCCTTTTAAATAAATCACTTGGGTGCTTTATTTAGTTTGTTTTTAGAACTGAGAAGATGACTGTGGGGACTGAGTATGATCTCTAAAAAATACAAGGAAGAAGATTGGACCTAGCAAAGACAATCTAAGGAGATGACCAAATGTAGAAGCATGGGTAAGAAGAGAGGCCTGAGTGACAGATGACATAGTGTCTCGGTGATAATAGGCACTTCACAACAGGAAATTAGAATGGTATGCATGCTTCAGGAAGAGGAAAGCATGGGTAATAACAAAGAGAAACCATTAGCCAGGAAACACGGAAACACTTAGGTGGCCCAGCATGACAGATGAGGGTGACGGCCAAGAGCAGAGTGAGAAGAGATGAAATATGAGCAGTTCATTGAAAGAGAACAAGTTGAGGGAAGGCCATTTGAATATTTATCATAAAAGAGGAGAAATAATCAAATATATTTTCAAGGTTCAAAAGGTTGTGAAAATGGTTATCATAGACAATAGAAAAATTTGGCTGGGTGTGGTGGCATACACCTTTAATCCCAGCACTTGGGAGGTAGAGGTAGGAGGACTACCATGGGTTCGAGGCTACCCCAAGACTACATAGTGAATTCCAGGTCAGCCTGGGCTAGAGCAAAACCCTACCTCAAAAAGAAAAAAGAAAGAAAGAGAGAAAGAGAAAGAAAGGGAAGGAAGGAAAGAAGGAAGGAAGGAAAGAAGGAAGGAAGGAAGGAAGGAAGGAAGGAAGGAAGGAAGGAAGGAAGGAAGGAGGAAGGAAAGATAGAAAAGAAAGAAAGAAATATTTAGGAGTGCTTCTTATGGTTTACTCATTGATTTATTTTTTCCTCTGTTGGGTAAAAGAAAATAAGCAACCATTTTGACCAGATAATGTGAAATGATGATGAACTTTACAAGTAGAAATATTCTGTAAGCAAATGAAAAGATAGGATTCAACCATGCAGGGAAATAATAATTTATACTGTTAAAGGATAGAAGTGAACTATGAAAGAAGCTAAGTAATGATATAAGGATATAAGCCAGATGAACCAAATTGTTGAGCCAAACCATTTCTTCAAAATTTTTGCTTTTTTCAAGCTAGGGTCTCATATTTTATTCCAGGCTGACCTGGAACTCTCTCTGTAGCTCCAGGCTGGTTTCAAACTCAAAGCAGTCTTCCTAATTGTTCTCCTGAGTTCTGGGGTTAAAGGTATGCACCACCATGCCTGGACATTTCTTCCATTTGAATAAAATTAATTTTGACAAACATAGCAATCAGATTCAATCTATAAATGAAAATTTATGGACAATCGCTTTGGTCCCATTCACTCCTAGAAAAAGTGACAGATTTACCTTATAAATGATATTTAACTAGTGAATATCACAGAGAATAATGGCATTAGCTTCTCTCAACCAAGAGAAATATTTAAGATAAGATTGAGCTTGTAGGTATAAAGATGAGTATATTCTAAGAATGTAGTAAAAGTCAGACCAGCTTCAATTTTCTTGGCAAAACCACCTCTTAGACCATGCTTTCTTCTGTAGAGATATTAATATAGCCAGTGAGGATGCTAAGTCAATGGTATTTTTCCAATGGTATTTATTATGAAACAATCCCTGGCAAGTGAAAAAAACAGCACACTGCTAATATATTTTTTTTTAGAATTATGTGTTTATTCTAGGACTGTTAACAAGAGAGAAATAAACATCCAATGAACACAAAGGAATGCTGCTGATGTACATGAATATTTACTCAAAGCCCAACTCTTCCTCCCCCTTTCAATGGGGACATGATGGAAAGTATTTTTTTTTCTTAGATTTGTACCAGCAAATACAGCATCCTGATATATGGCTGTTGATGGTCCAGGGTCTCAAGGACAAACAAAGCAGTTACCTTATATGAAAGAACATCACAGGAAATGGGGAGAAGTGCAGGCAAATCCAAATTAAAGAGAAAGTGAACATAACCCAAGGGCCACTCACATCAGCTGCTTGCTGGTGACATAGCTCTAAAGTAGATTTGTTCTGTCCTTTGGCCAGGCTGTGCCTTCAATCTGGCATCTTCCCAACAAGCCTATAAGTACACTACCAGGCAGACAGGACTAGATATATCCAATTGGGTGAAAAGTATTATCACTAATAGAAACATCAAGTTTTACTAATGTAGATAAGCAATGACATTTGACGTTCTAATATAATTTTGTGTATTTCTCCCATTATCCTATTCCAATCATGAAATAAAACTCAGAAAAACCAGAACAAATGTACATCTACCAAATATCTAGCCAAGTGTCAAGATCATCAAAGACAAAGAAAGATTGACTGGGAGAGACTAAGAAACCATGTCAACTAGATGTGATATGGGATCCAGCATAGTGGACTCTGAAAGAGAAAAGGAATATTAGTGTGAAAACCAAGTAAGTGACACATTGCCAAAAAAAAAAAAAAAAGTATTTTAGTTAAAAATCTTACCAGGGCTACCGTTGTAATAAACCTGTTACCCAGGTGGATTTCTTAATTTCTATCAATGTACCTTGGTAACATATGATATAAACATTAGAAGGTGTTAAGTCAAGGCATAGAAGAATATTCTGTGCTATCTTTGCTGCTCTTCTATGAATCTATGATTATTTCAAAAGGAAAGAGTTAAAAAGAAGCTTAGATCTTCATGGTTGATTGGATAGCCTAGTAACCCACATGCAAAAGATTTCAAGAATTCCTAGCTTACCTTCCAATTATAGCAAATAACTTCTAGTTTCTGGACTATGCTCTGCATATTGATATTTCCATGACTTTGTCCATTCTTTCTTCCATTTTTCTCCCTTGTTCCCCACACAAATTCATACTCTCTTTTTAACATTGGCCTTAAATGTCATCTCCTTTGGCTTTCTAAGGCACAATTAAGCATTCTCCATAACTGATTCTTAAATTCCTTCTGTAAACCTCGGCTTTAGATAAGATACTGAATATCCATATAAGGTGATAATTAGTAGTAAGGGTATAAAAACCAGGTTGTCTGGGTTGAAATCCTGGTCTTGATCCTTATTAGGTATGTAGCCCTGAGCAAATTACATAATTCCCTAAGTTTCTTCCTGTAGAAAATGTAACTAATGATAACTACTGGGACTGATATGAGAATTAAATGAATAACAACAAATGAAGTGAATCTCAGAGGGCTCCTAGACACACTCAAAACTGCTAGTTGTTATTAGGATTATCTAGACTGATGATCTTCAGAACCAGAGCCATACTATTCTGGGTGGAATTTTCAGAACTAGATTCATATCCCACCTTGCCATTTTCTAGTTTGGGCCCTACTTAGATTATTGAGGACATTTAATGATTTCTATCATTTTAAAGCATTTAATAGAGTAACTCACTCAAAGAAAGCATTCAATAAATATTAGTAATTATCATTACTGGTGGGCTTATTCCAGAGTCTGGAACTTACATGCTAAATTGTGTGATAAATGAATGAGTGAATTACTCAATCAGAATGATTCATATAGTAGATGACACAGATAATTATTTCTAACTAATGATGACAAATATAAATCTCTTCATTTGTCACCCCATATTTGAAGCTTAAGAATTCCAATTCTAACTAAAGATGCCTGCTGTGGTTGCACTGCTTGGTTACCATTTAGCTACCTTCAAGGTTCTCCAGAGAATAGATGGAAGAGTTCTAAGAACAAGCAATCTTGTACAATGATACTTGCCTCAGTTAATTTCTCATTGTTGGGACAAAATACCTGACCAGAAGCAACTTAGGAAAACATGTATTTTGAGTTGCAGTTTCAGACGACAGAATCCATCATGGTAGGAAAAGCATGGCAGGAGTAGGACGCTGGTATCATATTGTCATAGCAACATGGTGGAAGTAGAAAGAAAGAACAGCAAGTGAGGTTAGAGCATAAAACTTCAAGGGCCACTTCCAGCTCCCCAATGACACATTTCTTCCAGCAAGGCTCTACAGCCTAAAGATTTCACAATCTTCTGGAAGAGCACCACCAGTGAGGATTAAGTACTAAAACACACAAGCCTATAAGAGACATTTTGTTTTTGTTTTTGTTTGGGGGACAAGGTCTCACTCTAGCCTAGGGTAATCTGGAACTCATTAGGTAGCCTCAACTTTCTTTGAATTCATGATGATCCTCCTACCTCATCCTCCCAAATTCTGGAATTAAAAGCAGGCAGTACCATCCTTGGCAGGGGCCATTTTATATTCAGACTACTACAATACTATTATGGCAAATGAGGGTTATCTAAGTCACATTCACTGCCAATTGAAACATAGGTGTAAATTCTGTAAGAAAGTAGATGATGCAATATAATAGCTCTCATCAAATTAGCAAATATTTCAGAGATAGGATGGATAGTCTCAATTGCTTCTGTATTCTTACTTCACAAATAAAGTTTTATTTTTCTGCTTATTCACGAACACACATCTGACAAAAATCATGTAGCATTCATTTTGATACAACTAGAAATACAGTACTCAAGTCTTGAAACTTACATATAGAAGAAAAATTTCAGTTACTGTAGTTTCTCAGCTACTACATCTTTTCCCAACAATTTCTAAAGCCATAACTGCAACTTACAATTGTTACTTATATTCATCATAGCATTGCTGCCTTTCCCCCTCCCTTCAGAAGTATGATAAAATCTACATGCATCTTCTATGAGAACATTGTACAATAAGTTAGAATCAGTAATAACTATAGACACCTCTGTACATCCCCTCAGCCCTCATAAGTCCAAAGTAGACTCTTCAGCTGATCTCATGACTTCATATAAAATAATCACTATCCCCCTTAAGGTTAAAGAAATTAAGATTCATAAATAGTGGCACAGATATTTGATCTCAGGCTTAGACATCACCTGAGTCTATAATAATATTGACCATTAGCTGCACTCTGGGTTAGTGAGAATTTTGAGTAACTTCTAAATGCTATTATTTATGAGCTTATACTAGCACATTTTATTCCACCACAAGTGCACATGGAAGCTCTGCAAAGCTCAGGTAAATCATATACTACTGATGAGCCCATCTCTAGTGCATGTACAGTCATGTGCTAGAATTGCAAAGTAATCAAAACCCCAGAAGACATCTCAACTAGTCCAGGGTGGAAGCCACTGGAGACACTGTCCAATTTTCCATCCTTTAGGTTCCAGCAGACAAACCAGGACCACAAAATATCTCAAATTTCCTCCATCAGCTGCTGGAATCTGGATAGGGAAGATAGCTCACTCAGTAAAGTGCTTGCACTGCAAGCATGAGTTATATCCCCAGAACCCACGTGTGAAGATACTGGATGTCATGGTACATAATTTTAATACCAGTACTGGGGAGGCAGAGACAGGATGGTCCTTGGAGTCCACTGGCCAGCCAGTCTAGCCTACTTTGTGAGTTCAAGGCCAGTGAAAGATCCTATCTCAAAAAAAGGTAGGGCTAGAGAGATGGCTTACCAATAAAGGCATTTGCCTTCAAAGCCTAAGCTCTTATGTTCAACTCTCCAGGTCCCATGTAAGCCAGATGCACAGTGATGCAAGCACACAAGGCCACACATGCACACAAGGGAGCAAACATGTCTGGAGTTCAATTGCAGTGGCTGAGGTCATGGTGCACCAATTTTCTCTCACTCTCTCTCACTCACACTCTTGATTAAAAAAAAAAAAAGCCAGGGCTTAGTGCTTATGGCAAAGGCACTTGCCTTTGAAGCCTACGGACCCATGTTTGACTCTCCAGATCCTATGTAAGCCAGACAAACAAAGGTGAGGCAAGCACAAGGTCCCACATGCCCACTAGGTGGTGGAAGAATCTGGAGTTTGATTGCACTGGCTGAGACCCTGGTGTACCAATTCTCTCTCTCTCTCTCTCTCTCTCTCTCTCTCTCTCTTTCTCTCTCTCTCTCTCTCTAAAAAATCAACCAGTCTGTTGGGCTTACCTCAAAATAAAAAAGAAAAAGAAAAGTTAGATACTGTCTGAGAAACAACACCCAAGTGTTCTCTGGCCTACAAACACACACACACACACACACACACACACACACACACACACACACACATCTTTATTCATGTGTACTCACATCTACAGATGTACCTGCATGTGCACATGAACACACAGAAATATACACAACAAAGTAAGTGTAAACTATCTCATTTGCCTTTGAATTGGCTAGTACTGTCACTCCCTTTGGCCCAATACCAGGACTCACTCATGCAGTAAGAAAGCTCAATGTACTTGGAGGAACATCTAGGCAGCAGACATGCCAACAAAACCATAGTGAACTTTCCAAGCCTCCCTGACCCCAGTTGAAAGTAAGCAAGTGAATAAGCACAGCTAATGCCATTTAAAGCAGAACTGCCCAGCTGACCACTGTTCTAATTCCTGACCCCATATAATCATGCCATTCCATTTGGGAATGATTTGTTATGCAAATAAACAATGTAAATTTTATAGAGATACATTTATATATTATTCATATGATTTATATACATATATACATATTTACATATATATTGTTTTATCCAAGTGATGTGATCCTGGTGGAACTTCATGCTTCCGTTTGTCCACAGCTACAACTGCCATAACACAATATGATGGCATTTCCTCCTTCCCTGTGTAATTCTCCCTTCTTCCTTCCTGCTTCCTGGGGTCATATTCCAAACTGACTGCCTTCAGCCAGGTCCTGTCTTTGGGAGAATTCAAATTACAATATAGAGCTTTTGCCTCCCCTACCATTTTATATGGTTTTAAAAACATACGTTCATATGAATAACTTATCTACATTTCTACCATTATATATGGGAATGACCAATCTTGCACTCTTTACTTCTAAATCAAGATTATATTATATAATTAAAAATAAATATACATATAAATGTAGACACAGGGACAGAGAGAAACTACATTCATAAATTGTAGCAGAGTACTTCCCTAGATTCATCAGATCCTAGGATTAATTCCCAGCACTGAAAAAAAAAGAGATTGAAATGTTGCCATTGCAGCAGAACAGTGATGTATTTGCTGAATTCATGCCTCGGACCTTCTGGAACCAGCTTTGACCTTCAAGTCTGAGAACCATCTCCATATTGCCTCGTGTTTATGCTCTCAGCATTTTAACTAACAATTCTAAAAGCACAATTTGTTGACAATACGTTAATACTAAAAGCAAGATTCTGCAAACCTCTTTATGGGCTTGGTAAAACACAGAGCAACATGCTGATATAATAGAAAGTCACACTTGTCTTTGAGCTTTCATTAGAAGCCTGGCTAAAGTGTTGGCCACAAGAATCCAGAGACACTGAGCCCTGATTCTGCATTCTATAAGTAGTTTGCAAATCATCTTCAAATCAATAGTTTAACTTCTTCAGTTACATTTTTTTCTTCAATTTTAAATTTGATATATCTACAATTCTTATTTCCCAAAAAAGGAAAACATGACCAAACTTCAGTATTAATGCTCAGGAACACAGGGACATCAACCTGAACTGCCTAATGTCAGTGTGTGTGTGTGTGTGTGTGTGTGTGTGTGTGTGTGTGTGTGTGTTGTATGTATATCTGCCTGGTATTTACATGGGTTCTGGGGATATGAACTCCTATACTCATGCTTGTGTGTCTAGTGCTTTATCCATTTAGCTCCCCCCCCGAATCACCCAGACTGTCTTTTTTGTTCTTTCAGTTTTTCAAGGTAGTCTCTTGCTTTAGCACAGGCTGACCTGGAATTCACTATGTAGCTCAGGCTGACCTAGAATTCACAACAATCCTCCTACCTTTGCCTCTGAGTGCTGGTATTTAAAAAAAGGCATGCAAGCTGGGCATAGTGGTGCACGCCTTTAATCCCAGAACTTGGGAGGCAGAGATAGGAGAATTATTGTGAGTTCCAGGCCACCCTGAGAATACATAGTGAATTCCAGGTCAGCCTGAGCTCGAGTGAGATACTACCTCAAAAAACTAAAAAACTTAAAAAAAAAAAAGCATACACACCCACTCATGGCTAAGACTTAATACAATGTCAGGAAAACTTTCTATTCCAATTATCATCTAAAGGGAGAAATATGAAGCTCACTATTTAAGGTCTGGGTGGCTGAACATAGACTTGGAAAGTAGTCATAGATGGGATTTAATATCTACATAACTGTCTGGACTATTTACAAGATTTAAGGATTTCTCCCATCCAATATTCAATTTGTTTGTAGAACATCAAAGTCAGTCTAGAAATAGTAATGCAAGTTACAGTCAAATTTTGAGGAAACAACGCATCTGTGTGTAGAGTGCTTTTCTCAACTGAGTGAAGCTGCCTTGTTAGCCCAGAGAGACACTGATGAGATGAGATGTGAAAAGCAGTAAGCTTGATGTCATGTAACCATGGTCATGTGAGGAAATAAGAACACACTAGCCTTGAAGGGCATGGCATCATTACCACCTAGAACTTCTTCACTGGGAGCTATCCAGTTTCCAACATTCGAAGTACACTATATACAAAAAGGTATGCAATGAAATGGCCGTGTTGGAATGAAGGCTGCCCCTTGCTCTTGTTGTCATGGCAAATCCACAATGCAAGTCTGGCATTGGTGCTCCAAGCCACTAAGCCAAAACATTTGAATGTCAGCCTGCTGTGGCTTCAAGGATGATCATGAAAAAAGTATATGTTACGTACCAACTTGCCAAATAAATTTCCTATTGCCTTCTGCTGGTGTCCAGTGCAGCGGGGCCCACTCACTCACCTGGTGATCACCTATTCCCTCTTTGAAGCTGCAGTAGAAATGCTGAAGTCCCTGGTGTTCACGGTAAGTGCACACAAACTGTTTAACTAAATTGATTGATTCCTTAGAAATGGTACAATTTTTATTGCCTTCTAGCTGTATGACTAGACACAGCCTCAGTTTTATTTCACCTAGCCTTGTTTTGCATCTTTTAGTACGTACTATTGCCTGTTACTTTACAAGTAACCGTGTCATAGAATCCTCATGAAACTTTTCTGAGAGAAGAACTTTCAATACTCCCATTAGACAGATGATGAATTGGAAGCTCCGAGAAGCTTGTGTCATTTGTTGTAGTCATGGGGGCGGCTTGGATTTGAATCCAAGCAGTATGCATCCAAGACCAGCTTAACCTGTTCACTTCATTTATTCTCCAGCTAAGCCTGGTTACCTCTTCATCTGAGTCTTAATGTCTTCACCTATAACACCAATGCCAATTCTATCACCGTTGCAGAATTGTCCTAATAACAACAGAATAAAGCTCAAGGCTAAAAAGATGGTTCGGTGGGTAAATGATGTGCCATGCAAGCTTGAAGATCTTAACTGAGATCCTGTCGTGTAGCAGATTCCTCAGAATGGAAATCTTCCCTCCTAAAGAGAGGACGGGGGCTCTGGGAATTCAGGAAGTCAAGTCTGGAAGAGCTGAAACTTAAAAGGGCACATGACAACTCCTCAAGATTATAGGAATAATTAAGGGCAGACTTTGAGCAATGTTAATTAGAAATTGAGAGATGGTTGAACAGACAAGGCACTTGCCTGCAGAGCCTAATGACTCAAGTTCAATTCCCCAGTGCCCACATTAAGCCAGCTACAAAACAAGGCATGTGCATCTGGATACCATTTGCAGTGGCTAGGGGCCCTGGTTTACCCATGCTCTCTGTCTGTCTCTCTTCTATTGCTTTCTGCTTGCAAATAAATAAATAAATAAAAATATTTTTTAAGCTGGGCGTGGTGGTGCACACCTTTAATCCCAGCACTTGGGAGGCAGAGGTAGGAGGAGCGCTGTGAGTTTGAGGCCACCCTAAGACTACATAGTGAATTCCAGGTCAGCCTGTGCTAGAGACCCTACCTCTGGAAAGAAAAAATAAATAAATAAAGCTAGATGTGGTGCCGCATACCTTTAGTCCCAGCACACAAGAGGCAGAAATAGGAGGATTGCTGTGAGCTTGAGGCCACCTTGAGACTACATAGTGAATTCTAGGTCAGCCTGGGCTGGAGTGAGACCCTATCTGGAAAAAAGAAAAAGAAAGAGAGAGGAAGGAAGGAAGGGAGAGAAAAGAAATTGAAACATTCCTTCCTGCAGGGAGGAGGGAAGCTCAGGAACTCAGATGTCAACAAGTCTGGAAAAATGTTGTGACACCTCTCTCTAAGGTTATATGAAGGTCAAACAACTGCTTGGGGACAAGACTCTCAGATTGCCTGTAAATCTGAAAGCCATATAGTGTGCTCAAGGCCCTCTAACCAGCAAAGCTGTGGGCAAGTTATTTAATGTGCTCCAGAGATGCAGCCTCCGTGAGTCATCACCTATGCTGCGGTGGGCAGGTGCCTTTGAGTCATCCATTGCTCCTGTAAGCAATGCCTTTCCCTGTTCTGTTGGTAACTCCAATAAATTCATTGGTTAACCAAACTATCATCTGGGCCCTACATAAAATGTCATGTGTCACAGGGGAGGTGGAATGAGGAGGATTCCTGGGGCTCCCTGGCCAGCCAGTCTAGCCTAATTGGTAAGCACTAGGCCAATAAGAATCCTATCTCCAAATAAAAAGGGTGATATTACTTGAGGAATAGCACCTAAGGTCATCTTCTGATCTGCACATGCACACATATGCACATGTATCAGCACACATGTGTGCTCACACACATATGAACACATATACAGTGTGCACACACACAATTGCAAAAAGATAACTGATGAGAATTCTACAAAGACTACAAACTACTAATTGTTATCTCTCTTAGCATAATTTTCATTACCCATCAACCACCATTTAACTAAAATAAATAAGCAAGAAACATTAGAAATTCTACATTGAGAAGAATTATACTTTCCTCCAAAACCAAAAAACTGGCCAGACGTGGTGGCACACACCTTTAATCCCAGTACTTGGAAGGCAGTGGTAGGAAGATCACCGTGAGTTTGAGGCCACCCTGAGACTACATAGTGAATTTCAGCTCAGTCTGGACTAGAGTGAGGCCTTATTTTGAAAATCAAAACACATAACAACAACAAACTCCTTTTTCTGGTTCAAAAGGCTAGCTATAGCAAAGGACTTGTAATAATCTCCAAAGTATCATAGCTATTGTCACCTAAACACTTCTCTCTCCCTTCTCCCTTGACATCTAGGTCTCAGAGTAATAGCTGGTTTAACTGAAAAAAACGAAATTATCAGTAATGCAAGCTGAATAATCCAGTTCTCATACATACTTCAGCTCCTGTGGGTGATATGAACTAACCTGTTTCCAGGATCTACAGAAAGAAAAACAGTTGTTATTACATGAGGCCACACAACTCAATTTACTCCCTTTTTCCAAAGACTCCTTAGACTCAGCATTCTCTTTTGGGGTCCATCAGCACATCACTCAAGAAGTGGTTTCTCACATTCTTTTTAGTTATAATGGTTCCTTATGATCTCTGACTATTTAATGGCTCTGATGAGAAATGGCTAGGAAAATGTTCCTGATTGTAAGTAGTTTTTAAAATCTCTACCTCTTCTGAAAAGCAATCTCTCTAATAGCTTCTCTGTGCCTACTTCCAAAGTTAATAATCAGGACATGGAATTTCCATGGTAACCAATCTCAGAAAATCCCACAGCTAGCTGCTGACTCCTCTACTGACTCAGAACTATTACTGCCTCTCCACTTTCTACATCTTCAGAGAAAGACTGTGAAGTACACTGTGCCTGAACACTATGGAATTGGAATCCTAACTTTGTTATATTGAAAACATTATCCAGAAACAATATTTGGTACTCTTTCTGAAAGTAACAATTGTTACCTTTCTTCTCTGGTTGAAAGAAATTCAGATCTTCACACTTATCCTTCCAAAGTACACAATTCAATTATTTTCACTATACCAAGAATGTTGGACAACCATCACCTGCATCGGGTATTTGATTATGTTAATTACCCTCACAAGAAATGACACCCATTAAGTGATGTGTCTCACTTAGAAGAATGTTTTGAGCACTTACACATGTGGGTGTGGCATGTATCAGCTCTTCACTTCATTTAGTTGCTGAATAATCTTCCATTGTGTGGATAAGGCACATTTTATGAAGCCACCCATCAGTTATGAGTAGTTGGGTTGTTTCCACCACGTGCACACATTATGAATGATATCATTCTAACATTTTAGTATGGACATATGTTTTAATTTCTCTTGGGTATATTACCAGGAATAGAATTGCTGGAACATAACATTTTGAAGAATTGCCAAATGGCTCTTTAAGACTGCTGTACTCTTCTATATGTCTACCAGCAGTGGATAAGAATTCTAATTTTTTCACATCCTTGTTAACACTTTCTGTTATCTATCTTTTAAATTATAGCTAGCTGAGTGGTACCTCATAATCATTTTGACTTGAATTTCCCTAGTAGATAATGAAAACATCATTGTTACCAGATAATACAATAACTAATTTTGGGATTTTCACATAGTACATTCCATGTCTTTTGCCAATTATGACATTTATAATCATAACCTCACTCTATATTGTTATATTTTTATTTATTTTTTTCAATAATTTTATTTATTTTTGCTGGCAGACACACACACACACACAGAGAGGGAGAGAGAGAGAGAGAGAGAGAGAGAGAGAGAGAGAGAGAGAGAGAGAGAATATGGATGTACCAGGGCCTGTAGCCACTGCAAACAATGAACTCCTGGTGCATGCACCACCACTTTGCACATCTGGCTTTATATGGATACTGGGGAACTGAACTGTAGTCATTGGGTTTTGCAGGCAAGTGCATTAACTGCTGAGCCATCAGGAAACATTAAAACAAGACATAATATGACAGAAGGATCTGGGAGAAACAATGTCACCACACAGACTACCTCAGTTCTTGGCCATATTCTGATATGAAGCAAACTTCCCTTATGTGAGTACGAAATTAGAAGAATCACGATTTCAGGATGGAACATACATTCCTGGTTCTGTATTTCCTGAGTATGTCACGAAATATGCCAGAACCAAATTTTATTTGTTTAAATATAGCTGTAAAGCACAGGTGTAGTCTTCTGAAATAGACATGGATATAAGTCACCAAAAAAAAAAAAAAAAAAGTAATAGTGACAAAAATAAAATCACCTCTGCAGAAAACTTTCCATTTACTGATGAAATTTATAGCATGATGCTCAAAACCCAGCCTGGCATATATTTCACCATCTTACCATTCACACTCAATTCCTAGTAAATTTCACGAAGTTCTTCTAGCATACTATTTTCTCTCTTAAACAGAGCTTTCCTGTGAGAGTGCTATTCTTTTTTTATGCAAAAGGCCTCATCATTTACTAGTCCTGTCAAATTAAGAATCAATAGAGAGCTGGAGAGATGGCTTAGCGGTTAAGCGCCTGCCTGTGAAGCCTAAGGACCCCGGTTCGAGGCTCGGTTCCCCAGGTCCCACGTTAGCCAGATGCACAAGGGGGTGCATGTGTCTGGAGTTCGTTTGCAGAGGCTGGAAGCCCTGGCGCGCCCATTCTCTCTCTCTCCCTCTATCTGTCTTTCTCTCTGTGTCTGTCGCTCATAAATAAAAAATGACCAAAAAAATTAAAAAAAAAAGAATCAATAGAAATCCTAGCAGTGGGAATCTCCTTCCTTCCCTTTAATCAACTTCTGGAGGCTGCTACATTCTTTAGCTTCTATTTCCTTCCTCCATCTTCAAATCCAGCACTATAGCATCTTCAAAATCTCTCCCTCTTTCTCCTTCTTGTCTTCCTCTTTCCCTTTCTTTCTCTCCTTCTGTCTCTTCTTCACTCTCTCCCCTCTTTCCTTTAGTAACTAACCATTCTTTCCTCTTATAAGGAGCATTGGTATTGCAATGGTTCCACCCAGATTATCCACAATAATGACATAGGCAAAGTTCCTTTGTCATACAAGGTAAATATGGACATCTTTGGGATAGGGCATTATTCCATTGATCACAGGCTTCCAGTGGCTCAGCACTCTAAACAAGTGTGGAAACATTGATTCAAAATGACTTCTTTCAGGTGCTGAAGAGATTTCTCAATAGCTAAAAGTCCTTTCTTGCAAAGCCTGGTAGCCCAAGTTCAATCCCCTGGTACTCAGGTAAAGTCACATGCGCAACATGGAACATACATCTCGAGTTCATCTGCAGCACGAAGAAGCCCTAGCATGCCCATTCCCTCATTCATTCCCCCCCCTCTCTCTTTCTCTCTTTCTCTCATAAATAAATGCATAGTATTTTTAAAAAGCATAAACAAATCAATAGTCCTTCTCCTTTCTAAAATAAATACTGCCTTCATAGTCTGTAAGCACTTTGAAGTTCCAGGCCTGTTTCCTCCACATACATCCCCCATGCTCCAATCTACAACTGGCACTCAGTAACTAATAATGGTCTAGCTGAGTAGTCAAATGAGTTTTGTTAGACCAGAGTTTCAGAGAGAAAGGGAGGAAGTGGTCTAACTTTATATTGCAAACAGCCCTGAAATGACTACCTAATTCAGTTAAGATTTCATTCCATACACAGTGATATCCATCAGAGGTTTATGATCAGGGGTTAACATGATTATAATTATGTCCAAGGTAAAAACAGGATCAACTGAAGGCAAGATGACCAAGCAGGGGGCACAAAAATCAAAGACAGAATAAGGCTATGTCAATGAGAATGAAAAGCTGGGGAGTGATAAAAGGACTCAGACACACTTCGTTCAGATTCTTTCCAGAATGGAAGAAGTAAATACTACATGATTTGACAAGTCACTTTAGAAAGAGAAGACAGAGCTGGAGAGCTGGCTTAGCGATTAAGGCACTTGTATGAAAAGCCAAAGGATGCAGGTTGGATTACCCAGTACACACATAAGCCAGATGCACAAGGTGGAGCGTGCATCTGGAGTTCATTTACAATGGCTGAAGGCCCTGGCATGACTATTATTTCTCCCTCTCTCTCTCTTTCTCTCCCTCTCTCTCTCTCTCTCTCTCATAAATAAATAAAATATTTTTTTTTTAAAGAGAGAAGACAAAGAAAAGAAGTGTAGCACTAAAGCCATCCTGGCCTGGTAACATTAAGCAAGCAGAAGAATGGTTGATACCAACCAAATTAATTCATATGGAGAGTATGTTCAGAGGGATTCTACTGGTACTGCTGCAGATCTGCAGAATCTGAGGAGTCCAGTGGTCATCCTGAACAGATTTCTGGCAGTAAATCAGAAAATACATGGCACATACTTTTTATTTTATTAAACCATAAATGATAAAGAAACCAGGCTGGGGGATATCAGCAGGTAAAAGCTTGCCACAAGCATGAGGGCCTGAGACACATGTCTTTAACTGCAGTTTTATGGGAAGCAGAGACCTGATAAACACTACAGCTTGCAAAAACACCAGCACTATATTTAAAGAGGAACACAGTCTCAAAGAAATGTGCAGATGAACAATAGAGGAAGGATACCTAAAATTCTCCTCTGCCCCGTGTGTGCCTGAGAGCCTGTCTACACACATATATATACACCACCACTACCACCACCACCACCACCACCACATCACACCACACAGAATACTACACATACCAATAAAAAAGAAGAAAATCATGTCATTTGCAAGAAAATAGATGGATCCAGATGTTTACATGTTGAGAAACTAGGTTAGACACAGAACTGTAAGTATCATATGTTTTCTTTTATATGTTACACATAAAGGAGAAAAATTGACCTGGAAATAGAGGATGGAATTTTAGGGAAGGGAACGAGGACCTGGGGGAATGGGAGTAAGAAAAAGGCAAGACAAGACAATAAAGAGAGAGGGCATGATCAAAGACCAAGTCATACATTATATAAATGTCACAGTGGAACCCATAAATCTGTACAATCAATGTGAGTGGGTAATTTTAATGCTAAAGATGAAACCTTTTAAGAGATATCTTAAAATTTGGAGAACTTTCAGAGAAATGCTTCAATCAGTAAAAGGGATTAAAAAAAAAAAAGAAGAAAGAAAGAAAGAAAAGATTGCCAAGCTAGAAGCTAGGCATGATAGTACAAACTTTTAATCTCGGCACTCAGAAGACAAGGTAGGATTGCCTTGAGTTCAAGGCTAACTTGAGGCTATATTGTGAATTCCAGGCCAGCTTGGACTACAACAAGACCTTACATCAAAAAAAAAAAAAAAAAAAAAGAGAAAAAGAGATTGTCAAATATTATGTATTCAGTGGAGAACAAAACTAATACTAGTCACTTATGTTTTTCAGAATTTTGGCACTTTATTTTGATAGCCAGTAAGTACTTAAGGGTGGCTCTGCATTCATTATCTGAGTTTGAGCTGTTTAACATTTTCGGTTTCTCTCTAAAATGTAAAGTATAGAGGACCAGCCTTCAAATCCCAACATTCTGGTGCAAGTTAAACTGCCAGCCATCTGAGCAATTGATTGTTAAAGTCAAAAATTACCTTCAAAATGAATTGTAGCAAAGACATAGTTCAAAAAAGAGAAACTATAAAGAATTAATAACATCCTAATGTGAAATTACTTCATGCATTATGCTGATTTTATGCATAATTTTTAATTTCCTGCTTAAAACTGTCTTACTCTAATTATTTCCTCTTTGGTAATGATGAGCTTCTATTTTTATCACAATGTTCCTCTATGTTACAATTTAAATTTCAACTTAAGTTTTAATTCCAGTTTCCATCATTATATATTTACTATTCAATTCTTACACACACACACACACACACACACACACACACACATCATATTTTTTCATATCCCTGATACCTATTGAAAGGCAATTTTTTTCCGATTCAATGTCAAGCACGACATATATCAGGTAAAAAGGAAATAGCGGAGTAATTACATAGGCATGAGAGAAACCCATGCTAGCATTCAGTTTCTTATATGCAGAGTGTCTCAACCTTTCCACTATCAGCATTTGGAGGATACATCTTTGTTATGGGAAGGTTATCCTGTGCCTGAAAGCACCTCTGTTAGCTATCTGTCACATTCCAATAGCATCTCTCTCTTCATTCCACCAATCAAAAATGTACCCAAGCCAGGCATGGTGGCAGACACCTTTAATCCCAGCACTTGGGAGGCAGAGGTAGGAAGATCACTGTAAGTTTGAGGCCACTCTAAGACTACAGAGTGAATTCCAGGTCAGCTTGGGCTAGAGTGAGACCCTACCTCAATAAAACAAATAATAATAATAATAATAATAATAATAATAATGCATCCATGGGCTGGAGAGATGGCTTAACACTTAAGGCATTTGCCTGCAAAACCTAAGGAACTATGTTCTACTCTCCAGGTCACACATAAGCCAAACACACAAAAGGTGATGCAAGTGCACAAGGTCTCACATGCGCACCAGGTGGCACACATTTCTGGGGTTCAATTATAGTGGGCTGAGGCCCTGGTGCACCAATTCTCTCTCTCTCTCTCTCCCGTGTGTGCTCTCACTCTCACTCTCTCACATTGGAAAAAAAAAAAAAAAAGCCCAGTCTATTTGGCTTGCCTCAAAAAAGTAAAAAAATAAAATAAAATGCAGCCATACATTGCCAAATACTCCTTGGTGTGTAATAACTCTCTGTCCAGCCCATTACAGGCTGGTCTAGAACTTGATAGCACAGGGTGGGCTTTAAGAATACAGAGATGAGTGAGAGTTCTGTTTTCCAGGACATCCAGCAGTTCTAAGAAAAGCATTTGTAGGAAATTCAGAAGTACTGTGTTTCTAAATCAATTTTCATTTGTTGACAGGATGCTTGGCATGGTGTCCCCATGATGTGAAAATCCTCCTCTTAGTTTCTGCTCTCTGCTTATTTCATGCTTCTGAGTCATACACTCTCAAACACATATGTGATCATGTAAGAACTTCAGGATATAAAATCAACAAGTTTCCCCATTTTTCACAGAAGAGCTCTTCATTTCTACCACTAACCTCTTTGGCCCAGTGATTCACCCTTGTGGGACTACCTCTAACATTGTAGGGTGTCTAGCTACTTACCTGGCCTCCCCATTAGCTTCCAGTAGAAATTCTCCTATGGTAAACAAAAAGTACTCCACCTAAGATGTACATGCCTAAATCCTTGGAACCTCTGAGTGCATCATAGCAAAGGGGAAATAAATTTTCAAATGCAATTAAGGTTTCTAATGAGATGGACTTAAAATAGTGACATTATTCTGGATTAACCTTACCTTGAACAAAAGGAAAAAGAATTGGTGGAAGACACAATAGATGGAGTGGGATACAGGCTGTCCCATTCTGACTACTGCAGGTGAGTGAGGTTCACTGCAAGCTACTACATGGATGGGCACACACATGGGCTTGCACCACACACACACATGCACACACATGCACACGTGCACACACACACACATACACACACAAAAGTCAGAGGGAGAAATGACTATGGAAGAAAGAGAAAAGAGATACCATGGCCAGCTTTGAAGATGGACTCAGAAGTTAGAGGATGAAGTCAAGGCCATCCTTCGCTACATAGCAATTTCAAGGCCAACCTGACCCACATGAAACCCTATGTCAATAAAGCATGAAGGAAGAAGGCTGTTGGGAAAGGAATCCAACACCTTGAATTAAGCGTAGTGAGACCCATTGAGATTTCTGATCTCCAGAAGTGTAAGAAAATGATAATTTGTGTTGCTTTAAGCTACTGTTTCTGACAGGAAACACTATCATTACCTAAATGTCTTCAGACTTTTCTCAATATATCGTGAGGACAAAGTCACCTCCAGGCTGAGAAGCACTATTCTGTCCAACATGGAGACAGCCCTCTTCCAAAGTGCACAGCAGGGCTCTTTAAGACCATCCAACAGATATCATCCCCATAAACTTCTCACTTCCTAAACAGACCTCATATTTTCACCTCTTTAAATTGCTAGGGGCTCCCTGGAGGGTGGGAATATGCTTTGGCCTTCCTGTAATCTGTGCCCATAATTATTCCTCACCATGAGCCTGATATCTGCTTTCAACAGCTTACTACATCAAAAGCTCTGGACTAACCCATCTTCCAAGCACATTATTACACATAAATCCTATGATTCTGCTTCGTTGGAACAATGTATTTCCACTCTTCTTTCTCCTCTGGAAAAGGCTTCTTTTCTCCTTGTAAATGGTAGTCATCCTTAGAGATCAAGTTTAAATGCTCCCTAAACAGTGAAGGCCTATAAGACCATCGCACAAAATAGAGTGAATCATCATTTACCCAACTCTGGTCCCTCATGGTGCTGATCCTTCTACATGAATAGGTTGCCCCTTCATTAAACTGGGAGTCCTTAAGTGCTGATCCAATATTAGAGCTTTCCTGGTATCTACAGCAATAATTCTGCTCAAGTAAAGTCTGTGAGCCACATGTGGTGGTACACATTTTTATTTAATCCCAGCACCCGGGAGGCAGAGGTAGGAGAATGGCTATGAGACAGAGGCTAGCCTGGGACTACACAGTGAGTTCCAGGTCACCCTAGGTTAAAGTGAGACCCTACCTCCAAAAAAAAGAAAGGTATGTGATATGAAGGAAAGTACAGAAGCAATGTATATAGGAGTATTATGTTCATTATGGATGGCCAATGCTGGCCAACTCTTAATCAACTATGGGCATAATACCTGGTCTGGTCTACAAGAAATAGTATTTCAGCATTGAAATGACGGGTCTTATTCAGGATCACAGGCAGGGGCAATGCGTGGCCGCTAAGGATACAGGTTGGTACCCATGTACTGATGTGTCACCATGCCATGTGCCCATGAATCCAATTTGGGTAAAGAGGTGCTGGAGCACATTGGAAGGAGATATTAACAGAGTCATTCCTGTGTGAGTCTAATACCTCTCAGGTTTAGGCCATAAAATGACCATTTGTGAGCATGAGTACTAAGGCTGTGTGTATTTAGGAGAGTCTTGAGAACGTCCTATTGCCAATTTAGTTTAAAATCACAGAATTTTCTCAGAGAACTAAGTGGAAATTGATGCACTCTATCATTGGCTAAACCTGAAAGTAAATTATCAGGGTTTCCCATGAATTCAGGACAGGAGAAACAGAAACTGTGAACAAACCTTAATAGGCACGTGGAGTTTGCCAAAATGGTTTCAGAAGGGTCTTCTTGGGTTAAGAATAAGAGGAAGGCCCCAGAGACAAGTTAGGTCAGCTGACAGCCCTTCTGTAGATTAAGATATCTGCTACATGTGCCTATAGAAGTTGCACTCAACTTCACTAATGCTGTGATTCTCAGCTGGGGTGAGGTTTTCCCCCTGGGTGTACTCAGCATTATCTATTTATAGTTTTTCTCATCATTCTGAGAGAAAAAAATACTATAGGCATCTGGTAAGTAGAGGCACAGGGTGCTGCTCAACATCCTGCAAAACCCAGGAAAGCTCCCACAGCAAAGAATCATACGGTCCCACATGTTAATAGAGCCAAGATTGACTGAGAAATCCTGAGCCAGAACCAGGAGCAAAAGTGCAAAAGCCAAGCAGCATAAACCAAATCTCCCCTCCAGGGCCTCGCAGGAACTGTGCAATGCTCTCATTTGCCAGACTTTTGACATCACTAATAGAGTCTCTTTTAGGACAAAAGACTCAGCCAGCTTCCAAGTGAGGATAGGCAGTGCCCAATAGGATGAATTTTCTTGGTTCTTGAAAGGGTTCCAGGGTCGTCGACCTTTGAAAGGTAATCCAGATCATTAAATTCCAGACCCAGGGGTTACCTTAGGATATCTTGGCTTCCACTAAACAAAACTAACATTGGGCTCACATGCCAGGATTCCACCCAATCACTCTATATCTGTCTCTGGCATTAAGAAATTCCAACTTCTACCCACTTATATATGTAAATCTTTTTAAGAGAAAATATTGTTCTTTTGCTAAATGGCTATGTACTTCATTTTAACTATGCCAAAATGTGAAAGTCATGATAGATGAGCACCATCCAGACTGTCCAGGCTCTCTACAGAGCGTTCTGAAGCCACCCAGTAGTACTGCAGCTCAGATACCTATGTTTGCATTATGAGATTCTAATGAGTTAGAAGATAATTTGTAACAAGTAAAATTAAGAGTCTCACAACTTTTGGTCACAGCAAAAAAAAATTAATAATAACATCTGTATACAATACTGCAAATATGATAGCTGCTATAATAAGAAGTAGGAACATTTTTAATGATGCCATTGGCTTTAAACACGAATGTCAGTGGCTATTGAATCCCATAACGTGGCTTACTTTTTTAAAATTTTATTTATTGTTTGTTTGGTTTTGATTTTTCGAGGTAGGGTCTCACTCTGGTCCAGGCTGACCTGGAATTAACTCTGTAGTCTCAGGGTGGCCTTGAACTCACGGTGATCCTCCTACCTCTACCTCCCGAGTGCTGGGATTAAAGGCGTGCGCCACCACGCCCGGTTTCAACATGGTTTACTTTTGAATCCTCTCTCTCTCTTCCTCTATCCCTTCATTTCACGTAGTGCCAATTAATCTGATAATGTGTGCTTCTGAAGCTGGGCGAAAATCCAGTGAGAATCTAACACTTTCTCTTTCTAATATGAAGCCTGCTGGTTTGGAGGTAGCATGTGTATCTGCCTGACCTTTTCTTTCTATGGGCAGCACAGTCAGGACCACTTGTGTTTTTGTTTGCTTGTTTGTTTGTTTGTTTGTTTATCACAATCCATACCCCACACAGCAATATCAGTTACTTTCACACAGTAACTAGCATTAATATGTGATGCTAATATTTCTGATAAATAGCATTGATTTTTTTTTCTATAAGGTGGCTTATTAAAGTGAAGTCTAACAGCTATCCAAACAGAGATTAGTATGATCTTGGAAGCTATTTTCAAACTGTTTTGTTTGGTTGTGTTTCCTTTATTTAACCTAAATCTCCAACAATTGCACAGTATTTCATTTCATTTCTGTAATTCTAACTGCACTTTAAGCTATTTAATTACAATTGGTGGGATCTGCCTTCCTTTATGGGAACAAACCCAAGACAAACCTATAGAATTTGTGGACTGAAAGGAAAAGGGTTTGGTCATTTTTAAGCCAACTACCGTTTATTCTCGAAATGCATGCTACTTTCAAAATACCCATCAAACACAGTTCCCCAGTTGCTCTAGTCTCCATTCTGAACCAGAAAGCAAACATTTTAAGGGTGCCAAATACCTGCCTCTGGGTCCCCTATTTATTAGTGATTCTTGACCAGTGCCTATACCACTATTAATTGTTCTTAGTGGAATTTGGAAATATTTTCATATTTCATACCCTTACAAAAAGTTTTCAGTGCAAAAGATTTCTGAAATTATTGTTTTGGAACAAAACACTAACAACAACAACAACAAAAAAAATGGGTAGTTCTAATGGTTATTTCATCCTGCCACACACAAAACCCCAAACTCAGCATTCTTTAGAATAATGTTCTTGAATTCTGTATAACAAACCCGATGGTATATCAAAGTATATTTTGTCTTATCATTGCTAAGAGCTCAACAATAAATCATTTGAGTTCCTAAAAGTATGCACATTGGGTGAGTAGATAAGACGACCCTTTGAAATCAACTGCAGCACCTAGAGGAAACCAGAACACCATCTCTTCCTCCAATTCCCTTGACAGGACATACACTGGACAAGTCCCTAAGGTTGTCCCATTTCCAGGCACCATTCACTTAGCCTAAGTAAAACAGCTACACAAGGAAATCCGTCAGCGGGCGCCTCGCTATATAAATGTGATGGACTTTAAAAACAGTCGCTTATGAGACACATGGTGCCGGTCCCTACCTCGGACTTCCACACCACGTAGGGGTGGCCACGACTGTTGGATGGAGTCTGGAACTTTTTCTGCTGGAGCCATCTCCTGGGAGAAGCGAAGATTCCGTTGGGGCCTCCCCCAGAAGAGCAAAGGATGCTGGCAGCGCTGCGGCCACCGGTGGTCCCAGCCAGGACAGAAGGCAGGTCCCACGCCATGCTCTTCTTGAGACCCCCACGACCCAGGGGGACCTCGTAGTCAAAGTGAAAACTGCCCGATGGCGATTTTTCTTGCGGGGTGCTGGGCGTGGAAAAGGATGAACATAGAGGTCTGGGTGGCGGGAACCGGGTAGCACGGGATTGAGGACTCCGGGGAGAAGATGCTGATCGGGGACCAAGACTCTCGGCTAAGAGCTGCGGACAGTAGAGGCGGCCAGTTGTGGACCCCCAGACGCTGCCTTCGGTGCCCCTGTCACCGCCGCAGCCGCCAATCAGGGCTGGGTCCAAGCTGCGGGTCTGGCGCAGCTTCCTCTTGGAGACTCCCTTGGCTGAGGCCGCACTGCCCGAGGTTGGCGAGGAACAGGAGAACACGCTGTGGAGCAAGCTCTGTGCGGACATCTCGGCGGTGCTCAGTTCTGAGGGTGCCTTCTTGCCCCCTTCTAGAACGCTACAGGCTTGGAGCTGGGAAACGAAAGCTCTGGAAAAGCTGCCAGGCGACACAGCTGGAAGTGCACTGCCCGGCTCATGCGCCGCCTGCACGCTCCAAGTGTCCCTGCGGGGGTAGAAACAGGAGCTCCATCACCAGCCTTCTAGGAAAAGGAAGCCCAAGTCCTTTTGCAGCTGCTAGAACCTTCTTCAATACTCAAAGAGACTAAGGCAGTAGAAGGAGGAAGGTCAGACGTTTGCTTGGTTCCCAGCTCCGACACGCTAGCGCCACTCCCCCTTTCCAAGCCTAGGCAGGAGACAGTGCGCTCAGGACATTCTCCAGCAAGCTCCTCCTGGCGGCCTGAAGAGTCCTGAGTGCCCCGCAGTAAGCTCACTGGGCTTTTTCCTCGCGTGGTGACAACTTGTTTGGCCACCAGAGCTGAGCGCTCTGGCTACGCCCTAGGTGCACCACCGCCGCGCCCTGGGGTCTGGGTGACACTTGGGGGCTCTGCTGGGTTGTTGCGTCTTCGCTTCGGACTGACGAGACTCAAAGTCGTCTCCTAGCTCAAGGTTCCGGTGGGGTCTCGGTCTTGCCGTAGCGGGACACCGTGCGCGGCGCGCGCCCAGCGCCTTTCAAGAGTTGAGTGACCGTGATGGGGACAGAATCCCCAGGCTGCTCTCAACACGGTTCATAGAGAATCCAGCTCTGGGCTCAACCACAGAGGCGCGGCCGGTGTTCCGCTGTTGAGCGACACTTGATATTCGCAGCTAGTCTTGGTCCCACCCGGGACTGGCGGGGAGATGTCCCCCGCACCCTCGAACAACTGGAATGGGGTAGTTGGGACTGGTAGAGCTGGAGGGACACAGGGCTGGGGTGGAGCCAGGCGCAAGAGAAAGCAGAACGCGAAGTTTTCCAGGCGTCAAACTAGGAACAGTGCTGAGTGGGTAGCTGGGCGCTGCAGAGACCTGGTCTCGAGGAGAAAGTCGTCTGGACGGAAGTATGGACCTCCTCCCCAGCTCCCCTCCCCCAGACCAGGGGCGAGAGAGCTCCACTCACGTTTCTAGAAAGGAAGGGGAGTGTCAGATTGAACCCCACCCACTGGTGTCAGATGGGCAACTCCGGACGGTTTTTTTTGTTGTTGTTACTTAAAAGTCCTGCCTACCCTGCCTCCCTCCCTCCTTCCCCCGCTGCTTTTTTGTTTTGTTTTGAGAAAGGATGGAGATGCAATTCATATGCTGAGGGTCTACTTGGGAATCTACTAAGAAAACAGGAGAGGGGGGGGAGGTGTCCTTGAGTGTAAGGGTCGTGAGCATGTGCATAGATGTGGTCTAGCTAGTAGGTCCTCCCCAGGCCAAAGAAATGTGCTCTCCAGGGTCTGCATCCGACGCTTCTGAGGGCAAGGGCCTGGGTAATTGGAAAGCGCCGGCAAAGTTCCCCGCCTGAAGGTGAATCTGCTTAGTCAATCATTTCAGCAGGGAGCAAACAGAGATTTGGAAAGAAGTGCCTGCATACTTAATGGTTTTTGGGGGTCCTCTTTTCCCAGCTAGGGATGAAGAGAACTATATTCAAGCAAAACCTGACTTGACCACTTCTTGAAGAAAACTTAAGAGACTGAAGTTACAAATACAGATGTTTGACACATGCATTCTTCTTGTGTAAATGTCACAATTTCCCAAGTTTGATTTTGAAAAACTGTACTCCCTGTGACATTTGTTGGATGGTAGATTAATTTATTGTAGCTTAAAAAAATAAGCAAACTAGATAGATCTATTTGTAGGTGTTAGGCTCCAAACAGGAAGCATGTCATTAAATAGAATTAGCAAGAGAATTCATGACTTCTACAAAGGCATGAGACATAACCATCTCTCCCGTAGCCTGCTCCTCTTTGTATATGCAGAAGGCCCTGGGTGCTCCTTCCAGCAGCTTAAATGAGCTACCTGCTGCCTGAAGAGGGAATGAGGTACTAATAATTTTCCATCACATTGCAACTGCCCCTTTTTACTCAACTGGAATGTGCCAAGTAGTTTCAGTGGCTGTAAATCAGCTGGGCTACAAAAGACAAAGTCTTTATGATGGCTTGGTGCCCTACCTGATTAGCCATGCCAAATTACCTTTGAGGGATTGGTGAAATTGTTCTCTTCCTTCCTCTCCACAAATGAATCATAGCAGAAGGAAAGGTAGGTGGGTCTTGCCTGTCCTTTCTTTAGTTACAAAACCTTGTAATGTTTTCCTCATAAGGCAAACACCTAAGGGTAATATCACCAGTACTGAGATACCATTTTATAGGTATGCCTCAATGCATGGGTACACCTCATTGCATGACTATGCCTCATTGCATTTGGGCATACAGGGTAGATGGTTAACAAAGTCACACTTCATGGTACCACTTGTGACTCAACGTGATTGAGCAAATGTCATTTTTAATTCATATAAGGGTTGAAAAATGTAGTCCTGCCATGATTCTGCAGGGCTAATATAAATGCTCTACAGTGGAAGAGGGCAAAAGCACGCATTCTTGGTCATAGATGGAGAGCCAATGATCAAAGGAGCTCTTCTACTGGCACTAGTGATTAAAGCAAACCTGTGCTAGTTAATTCATCATCTTATTTCCAATGGGTTCTGACCATCCATTAGCCTGGAGCTTGCTTCATGGTTGGAAGTAACACATTGTTTGAAATACACTCAAATGTGGCTCAACAATGGGCATGGCTTAAGAAGTATATTATTAGGAGAGATTGTGTGAATATCATAGAGTAGACTTACACAAACCTAGATGGCATAGTTCAACCAATCTCATGACAAGTGTGATGTTGCTGCCAGTGTAACAGCATGCTATTTTATAGCAAACAGTTTTTTTTTTTAATCCAAAATAATGATAAGGGCTCAGAGGTTAAGAGCTTTTCCTGTGCAAGCAATAGGACCTGAGCAGACTGCAAGAGAGTTCAATCTCCAGGACCCATCAGTGTCTGTAACCCAAGGACCCTCCCCTTCCCATCCCTCCCCTCTCCTCACCTCTCCTCCTCTTCCCTCCCTTTCTTGCCCCTCCTCTCTTCTTCCCCCCCCTCCTTTTCTTTCCTCTCCTACCCTCTCCTCTTCTCCTCCTGGGGCTCTTCCTCTCTTTTCTTCTTCTCTCCTCCCCTCCCCTCCTCTCCCCTCCTCTACTCTCTTATTCTCTCCTTTCCTCCCCTCCCCTCCTCTTCCCTCCTTTCCTCTCCTCTCTTCCTCTCCTCTTTTCTTCTTTGTGCCCCTCCCCTGCTCTTCTTTCCTCTCTATTCTCTCTCTCTCTCTCTCTCTCTCTCTCTCTCTCTCTGACAGGGTCTTTCTCTGAAACCAAGACTGTCTTCCAACTCATAGTACTCTGAAATTGGCTTTCCCAGTGCAGGGATACTCCTAGAAACACAGGTTTGTTTAAACCCACACTGCCACAAACACATGAGTAACGAGTTACACAATGGCATAAACACAAGAGGGTATTTCAGCTCCATTATCATCTTATGGACTATCATGTATGTTTCTCTTCCTCCACCAAAACATCCTTGTCTGGTGAACATCTGTATTCATTAAACTGGAGCTCCATTGAAAAGGTCACTGTAATTTGACAGGAGGCTTGCTCCATGGGAGGGAATACATCCCTGATACTGAAAACCTACAACAGGGGTAGTCATGAGCCCTAGCAGGTAATGTCTGATGCTGTCTGGCTAAAAGTATATACTATGCTCACCAAACTGCCCAGTAAGCCCTTCTCTTAATGTGCATACCCATGTATTAATGCTACTCCCACTTTTAGTTAGAGAACCTTCTCTTTTCAGATGGCAGTGATCTTGGGATGACTCAGAAGGCGCCATAGTGCTGAGAAGAAGTGACAGAGGAGTGCTCAGCACTGCAATATCTCTATCACACCTTCCATGGCTCAGGGTCCATTGAGGAAGAGGTGGCAGAAAGAATGTAAGAACCAAAGGAAGGGTAGGACTCCTTAAAATGTGCTCCTCCAGACACAAAATGGCCTTGATATCCATGACCTCACAGTGCCTGACACTACCTACACAAGACCATTATAATAGGAGGAAAAGATCATGACATCAAATTAAAAGAGAGACTGATGGACAGGGGGAAGGGATATGATGGAGAGTGGAGTTTCAAAGGGGAAATTGGGGGAAGGGAGTGAATTACCATGGGGTATTGTTTACAATTATGGAAGTAGTCAATAAATTTTAAAAAAAATAAGAGGAAAAGTCAATGTAATTATATGTACTTCCAAAATACAAACAGAAATGTGGTTCTTCTGTAAAGAAAGATTTTGTGGGGCTAGAGAGATTGCTTAGCAATTAAGGCACTTGCCTGCAAAGCCAAAGGACCCATGTTTGTCCCCCCAGGACCCACATTAGCCAGATGTGCAAGGGGGCACACACATCTGGAGTTTGTTTGCAGTGGCTGGAGGCCCTGGCCCACCCATTCTCTTTCTCTCTCCCTGCTTATTTCTGTATCTTTCTCAAATAAATGAATAAAAAAATCTTTTAACTCGACTGTCTTCACTGAGTACAAAACAAATTATTAAAATAATAATAATAATAATAAATTAAATTTAAAAAATAAGAAATTTTCCAGGTGTGGTGGTGCACACCTTTAAACCCAGCACTAGGGAAGCAGAGGTAGGAGGAATACTTTGAGTTCGAGACCACCCTGAGAATACAGAGCTAGAATGAGAACTACCTCAAAAACTACAACAATAAAAAAAGATTTTGTAAGAAAAATTATTTGCATATTTGTAGTGTGTATATATGGGTGTGTATATGTGTATATATACATGAGTATGTACATGCTATGGCACATGTGTGAAGGTGAGGCAACAACCTGAGAGTGTTGGTCCTCTTCTTCCACCTTGTTTGAGATTGGGTCTTTGGTTGTTTGCTGCTGAGAAGGCCAAACTTGCTGGGCCTCCAGCTTCAGATACTCTTGACTCCATCTCCCATTGCCATAGGGACCTTGGGGTTACAGGGGCATGCACTACTTGCTTCTAGCTTTCTGTGGGTTCTGGGGAATTCAGACTCTATTTTTAAGACTTGTGCAGCAAATGTATTTAACCACTGTGCAATCTCACTAGCCCTATTAAAAAAAATATTTAGAAACCTAGTTTGAGTGTTGGAGAGATGGCTCAGTGGTTAAGCAGACATTCTCTGCAAGTAGAAGTGCCTGTTGGGGGGATGGGAGAGGCAGATGGCACAAATTCAACTATCCAGAGCCCAGATAAACAGCTGCAAACCAGTCCTGTGGGGAGCAGAGACTAGAGAATGCTAAGGCCCGGAACCAGTGAGAGACTCCTAAAAATCAGGCAGGTGAGGGATGGAGACATTGCTCAGTGGTTAAATGTGCTTTCTTGAACTAGAAATAGATTTGCCATATGATCCAGCTATATCACTCAGTGGAATATATCCAAATGACTCTTCTCACTACCTTAGAGATACTTACACAACCATGTTTATCGCTGCTCTATTCACTATATCTATGAAATAGAACCACCCTAGATGTCCATCCACAGATGAATGGATAATGAAGATGTGGTAAGTTTACACAATGGAGTTCTATTCAGCCGTAAAGAAAAATGAAATTTGCAGGGAAAAGAATGGATCTGGAAAGGATTCTACCGAGTGAGGTAACCCAGGCCCAGAAAGCCAAATGTCACATGTTCTTTCTTATATGTGGATCCTAGCTACAAATGTATAGACTTGTGTGTGATCTGGAACCAGTAGTCAATATCAGAGGCTCATAAGCTAGAAAAAGGCTACAAGGGAGGGAGGAGAGAGAAGGAAACAGATTACAGGGAGGGGAAAGGCCTAAGCAAGGTCAGCGGAAGAGATCGTATAAAAGAAAGATGGGGGGAGGGTCAATCAAAATTCAAGATACTCTGAATAAGACATATGAACTACTTTTAAAATAATAGCACATCCAGAAGCCATAGATTGTTACTTGAAAATTTTCACTGCCTGGGATGAGATACCACCCAGTGTGTCATTGGCCAGGGAGGGCTATGTTGCCTCCAAAACATTATAGGCTATTGCCAAGGCCCTTGGTTCCCCATGAGAAAGAGAGGGTAAGACCCTATTGCTGAAGACGTCATATCCTTAGTTAGAGCATCCTATTTTATCCTTGTTTGTTACATCATCTTGCTTATACAGTCTCAACTCATATTTCCTACTTTGACCGAATGCCAGGTCATGTCATATTCAATGAAGGATGATGTGTAAGGTGCATTTATCAATTTCATAAACAGCTGATTATGTTACACTGATGCTCTTTCTGATATTTCATCAGCTCACTTCAGAAGTAACATAACAAGTAATGTAGAAACAAAAGGCTTTCTATATGTTTTGAAAACCAGGTCTCTAAGACTCACTCCACTCTTACAACATTTGCTATTGAAAAGTAGTATCAAAATTATTTATATTTTTTTCCTCAGAGCCTTAATTAAAGCCTTAAGATACATTTTATTAAGAAGCAGGTCAATATGTTCACTATCTATTCACACTGTAATTATCACAGAAATTCAGAATTTTTTAAAAATGATGCTATCTATTTCCATCTGGCATGGCACAAGAATAATCTAGTGAAAGTTCTAGAATCCTTGGTCTGACATCAAGGTACCCCATATCTAGAATCTTAGAAAAATTATCACTACTTTTTCTATTTCCTTGAGAAACTGTTCCACAAACACATACATCTTGCTATCAAAGGACATATTCTGATGCTTAACCTAAATTTCCCTTTCCTTAACTTTATCCCTTGAAACTTTTCATATCTCCAAGCCAAAATTCCTCTTTACCCTTGGTGTTTAGGCCCCAGAGCTATTTGTAGATTTTTATCATGCCCCTTGAGTCTGACTCTGTGGTTTGGCTACACTATAAAGTTCATACTTTGCTTGGAATCCATCATTGTTGATGATCTCTTCTGGGTTACTTCCAGTTGCTTCTTTCTTTTCAGTCCCTAGGTCCAATATCCCAGGTTAGAACATCCTATTTTGATCTTGTTTGCTACATAATCACATTTAAATATTCCTAAATAACACTGAACTTTCTCACTAAGTACCATATAATATTTCAGACTTTTATGTGATTGGCTTCCAACTTTTAGTCTGCAATGCTAACTTCTGTTTCATCCTGCCCATGTCTCCCAGACTGATATCATGTCCATGTTCTTAGTGGGTAAATAGTTCGCTGCATCTCAATCACCCAGAGAAATCAAGAGTTCTGTCTCTTAGCTCCTCAAACATGAAAAGGAAGTATCACATGAATCTCTGCAATGTGGAATATACTATGAGAAATGTGTGGAGAATTTTTACAGGATTTACTGCCCCATGTCTAAACAACTTACTGATTGTAAGTTAGTGATTTTTACAGCTGAACTAAGTACATATCTTTAGATTCATATTGTAGTGGTTTGAATGTGAATGTATGTCACCCATAGCCTCAGGGATTTTAAATTTATTTATTTATTTATTGGAGAGAGTCAGAGAGAGAAAGAAAGAGAGAGAGAGAGAGAGAGAGAGAGAGAGGGAGAAAGAGAGAGAAATAATGGGCATAATAGGGCCTCTAACATCTGCAAATAAACTCCAGATGCATGTGCCACCTTGTGCATCTTGCTTATGTGGGTTCTGGAGAATCAAACCTAGGTCCTTTGGCTTCACAGACAAGTACCTTCAGCCATCTCTCCAGCACTCAGGGAATTTTAATTAAAGTTCAGCTTCTTACTTTTCATACGTTTTCCTTTACCTGCTGGAGTAGGCATCACTGGGCGCATTTTTTTTAGTCTAGTCCTAAGGTATATAAAGAACAGTTTGAGCTCTGGTTATTCATGTTTGCTAGATGTTGGAGGTGTTCCTCTGCTATGGATCTATGGAACTTCTTTCTCCATCAAGAAGTTTCCTCTGGGGTCTGGAGAGATGGCTTAGCAGTTAAGGCACTTCCCTGCAAAGCCAAAGGAACCAGGTTAGACTCCCCAGGACCCACGTAAGCCAGATGCACAAAAGGGCACATCCATCTGGAGTTCGTTTGCAGTGGGTAGAGGACTTAGCATGCCCATTTTCATTCTCTCTCCACCTGCCTATTTCTGTATCTCTCTCAGAAATAAATAAAAATATTAAAAAAGAACTTTCCTCTGCAATCTGTAAGCCTGGAATAAACCGTTTCCTCCCAAAAGCTGCTTCTGATTGGATGTTTATCCCAGCAATGAATTTTCTTGAATGACTATAACTGCTGAGGCATGTAAATCACAATTGATGAATATCTGTAAAAGCAATTTTATAGCAATTCTTGAATATAAGAAAGTTTTTTCAACCATTATGTTTATATACCAACAAACAAATGTGAGGGCTCAATACTTTAAGTAAAATTCATTTTGTCCAGAATTGGAACTATGAACCCTCCACGTAAGCAGCTGAGGTTCCCATATCCATCCAGTTGATATCAAGTTCTGTGACAAGAAGAAGACAAAAAGGAAGACTGACTATAGCTCCTTGATCAGGTATGCTAGCATGCACAAAATTCTGCTTTCAATTCCAAGAGAAAAAAAGAGAGAGAGAGAGAGAGTAGAGGGATGAAGGAAGGAAAGAAGGAAAACAAAAGATCTAGCTGTTGACAATTTCTTCTATCATGCAATATTAACCAGACCTAAGCCTGCTTAATTTTCAGGGTCAGATAAGATCATGTATATTCAAGGTGGTATGGCTAGAGTATGGCAGTTTCTTCTGACAGTATATTCAGAAACACAATGATTATTACAATTCATCTTCTTAGTTTCCCCCATTCTGTGTGCTGAACTTCACCATTCCTTACCCACTGTAAATTTCAAAAATTCAACAGAGGGGAAAAAATTCCCTATCATTATTAGCATCTGTATTGAACACAAAACAAAAAAAAATCACTTTGCTCCAACATTGTTCTCTCATTTTCAATGTGAATATTAGCAATCTCTTCCATGTTTCCTAAAATATCATTGTTTAATCCTCCCTTAATCTTTAGAAAGCGTGAGTTGGGCACAGGCAGTTTTTTACTTATGTGATTATTTCTTCGAAGTCTTTCTAAATGCAAAACATTTTGTTTTTATCATATCCAAGCAAGCAGAGCATATGGTAGGTAAGTTGGGCAAAGAACTTTAAACCACTTTGAGGCTCCTAAGGGTCATGCCTGAAACAAACCATTCTTTTGTCTTTCTGTGGCATTTGAAAGAAGTGTCCAATGTCAAATCATAAGTATATCATCATCACCACTTTTGCTTTTAACTTTGAATCTAACTGGATCTCAAGAGGCTTTTAGGAATATAATTTGGCTAACGACTAAATGGAATTTTAGTTAATAAACATTAACTGATTAACTGTTTTTGAACATACTATGTAAGACTGGCATAGTTTATTGGCTAGTTTCATTGTTTTCTTCTTTATGAGCGAAGGTACAGTCAGAGTCTCAAAGTATATTAAATTTATCTGAAACCAGTGTACAGTTCAGCTGACTTAACTATTAAAAATATTTTTTACAATTGTATAGTTACAATATTATATAGTTACAATATTAGAGCCCCTAAATATATGCAAATATACCAGGAAAACAAAATAAAAACTTGAAAATTCTTCCAGAAGTGATCTTCCATAAAATGTTCTAACACTACTTTTGAAAATGAAGAATTATATGGCATTTTAGTACACGGTTTGTTAAATTTTCTACAATGTTTATCACCTAAGCATTATTTAACATCACCAACTTTTAAAAACAACTAAACTATATGGAATTTTTTCCTGTGAATTTTAAATTTTCCTCTAGAATCTCTAATAGTAAATGGAGATGGGACCTAATTTGTCCAACATATCCTCTACTAACACTACAAGATGGAGCATGGAAGGACGAAGGGGGGAATAAGTGGTACTGTGCCAGGCATGTGTGTATGTATTTATATACAAAAATGTTATGGATTAATTTTTAAATTTATTTCTTGACATTTTTTAGATATCACATTTTGATAGTATAGACCCCACATTACCTTCCATTATTCCTCTCAGTCTCACTGTAACTTCTTTTGCTCATCACATACCAGTGGCTGTGCCTCAAAAGAGAATGAGTTGCCCTTCCCAGCAACCTTTAACAGTCATTAGCTCATGAGGAAGAGGAATGGCCTCCTAAGACCCTCCCCTAAATAGATAAGTTTTGACAGTTGTCTGTACTCATGAAGCCACTGCCATAATCAATTGCAATCTGTAGCATTCCTGTCTCCCCCTGGGTATTATTTTATCATTAGTAAATATTTATAACTTTATTTTGTACTGCACAATGGTAGAATTATTCATTCGGTCAATATATAAATGGAGGGATAAAGGAATTGTGAGAGGGAAGATACATTAGAGCAAGATGAGCATGGTGGTCCATTGAAGAGTTCAAGGCCAGCCTGGGCTAGAGAGTGCTACCCTGTGCCACTATGAAACACAGAGCAGAGGGATTTTTTTTTTCATTATTGTTATTTTGTTTTTACTTCTAGCCTAGGGTTAAATTGTGTTCCATAGATACAAAAAGTTTCACCAAATCCTAACTATTGGTACCTGTAACTGTCCTTATTAGTACCCTTGCACATGTAATTGAGTTAAGATGAAGTCGTACTGGGTAAAAAGTAAGCCTTAAATCCAGTGACCACTATCTTTTCTAAGAGAAAGAGAAAGCAATTTGGATACAGACATACATGCACAGCCTCCTGAAACCCACATGGGGAGAGAGAGAGAGAGAGAGAGAGAGAGAGAGAGAGAGAGAGAGAGAGAGAGAGAGAGAGAGAGAGAGAGAGGAGAGATGGGAGGGTCATGTGAAGATGGAGGCAGAAATTGGAGCAATGCAGCTATCAACCAAGAAACATCAAGGCTTACCAGTGGCCCCAGAAGCGAGGAGAGAAGCAAGATTCACCCTCAGAGCCTCCAGGAGGAACCTGACTCTCTATTGACACCAAGACTTTAGACTTCCAGCCTCCAGAGCTGTGAGCAAATAAACTTCTGTTGTTTTAAGCCACCCAGTTTGAGTAGTTTGTTAAGACAGCCCTTGGGAAAATTACCCATTTCTAAAGTACAGCAGGCCACAGCTTGGTTTGCCTTTTTTCAAACAATTTAATGAAACCCAGTGCCTAGGAATTTATTGAATAAACAGTAATTCCAAGGCTGGAGAGATGGCTCAGCAGTTAAGGTGCTTTCCTGCAAAGCCTCAGGACCCAGGTTCAATTCCCCAGTGCCCATGTAAAGCTAGTTGCACAAAGATGGCACATGCATATGGAGTTCACCTGCACTGGCTAGAGGCCATGGCACACCCATTTTCTCTGTCTGTCTCTCTTCTTTCCCTCTCTCTCTCTCTCTCTCTCCTTGCAAGGCACTACATGAGCTGCTGGGGGAAAGTGGCCAACAAAGGTCTGAGCAACCAGAGGTCTAAGCTACTCAGAAGCAAACACCCTGATGTGATGTACACACAAGTGAAATAGTGGCAGACAGCCTTGGTGGGTAACCAATAGCTTTCTGATTGCCAAAGAGATCCACTCAATGAAAAGCAACCCATATCTGGAATTGGGAAACAGGTCAGAATCCTATGGAGACAAAGATCATGCTCTCCAATGTCAAGCTCCCACTAATCTTGGGCTTAAAAGAGGGACTACATCCATCAAATTCTCCCTAAATTAATAACACTTGTCCTATTTAACCTGTGCTTACTTCAATCTCTGTTGGAGAATCTGCTTTTCTTTTCCAGATGGTAGTGAGACCTGAGGAGATGAACCACCCCTCACATTTCAGCCAAGACACAGCTAAAACAACAGAGGCACTGGGGAGACAAGCAAGAGTGCTGCTTCCATGGTGAGCCTGACAATCAGCACCAGGGTGAAGGAGACAGACCCTGAGGACACTCAACACTTACCAAAGCAGAGACCCAGAGGCTCCTAAGAGCTCATCACTGAAGTGGACTTAAAACTCACCCACCACAGCTCAGGGAATTTGACAGAACAGGGGGTGGAAAGGTTGTAAGAGCCACAGGTTGGGACATCATGCCGAGAGACATTGCCTCTCCCCATAACTGACTGTTGCTTTCATAAGGCATGACCCATAACCCCATAGGTAATATCTGCAACCCCCACTGAAGGGGCCCCAACGGAATGGGGGCAATGACCAAGGAAAGGATGGTGCCAACACATGATGTATCCATACTGAGTATGTCCATAATTAATTTAAAAAAGAGCAATTCCAAAGAATCCCCAAAACAGAGAAGAATATGGTTAATGAATGGAAGCTTTTAAGTGTTTCATTTTCAAAAAAAAAAAAAAAAGACGAAGAAGTAGAACTGTGGATCCAACATCCTGTCTGGTGCTAAGTATGGTATCATGCTTCTGAGCTGCAGGGCTTTAATTCTTTAGAATAGAGTTCTCTTTTCCCCTGTGGAGATTTCTGCCTTTCTGAACATTTATCTCCAGAAATGCGCTACGAATTTTTCAGAAACTTGCTGGAGTGTATTTCAAGCTCAAGCCGGAGAGAGGGCTAGGATGCTTTGATTTACCTGTTCTGCGATGTTTAACTCACTCAGCATTAATAGAGCTGGGGCACAGTTGAGATGCAATCAAGTGCGAGTGCCAGAACTGGCGGAAGAGGAATGCTCCTTTAAAAGGACAGAAGAGAGCTGCTCAAAGTTCTCAGCAAACAAGGAAGGCTAAAGCCTTGGGAGGCGTTCTCTCAGTTGTGAAAGCAGAGTAACAGAAGTTCAGAGCTGAGTGCCCTTCACTTGCTTCCTGAATGATTTATGAGGCATTCCACGGGTATTTTTCACAGTTCACTGCTTTGTAGCATGACACAGATTAGAGGCATACCAAAGAATTCACACACACGCACACGCACACACACACACACACACACACACACACACACCCTTTAAAGATACAGGATGCAAATAAGATTGTGTGGATTCAGAAGCTAAATGCAAAGAGGTCTCTTCTTTTTGAAATGGCCTCAGAGGGCTGAAGAGATGATTAATGGTTAAGGCACTTGCTTGCCAAGCTAAAGGACCTAGGTTTGATTCCCCAAGACCCACGTAAGCCAGATGCACAAGGTGTTGCATGCATCTGGAGTTTGTTTGCAATAGCCAGAGGCCCTGACTCTCTCTCTCTCTCTCTCAGTCTCTCTCTCTCCTTTTTTCTCTTTCTCTCTCCTTCTCTAAGTAAAAATTAAAAAAAAAACAATAATTGTCATGGAACTAGCTAGAAACTGTTGGAAGCAGTTAGAGCATGCAATTATATATGTTCAATCTGGAATGTAAGCATGCACCACCAATGACTGGTTTCCAGTGGATGTTTAGTGTAGTAACAGCTCATGTCATGTGCAAAGAATGTATCAACCCTGTCTCCTCATCTGAACTTTGACTCCAGGTCTCATCTATGGATTCATTCCCAGGCATCAGGGGGAAGTCCCTATGTTATACCAGGACTAAAATGAGCATAATGATTTAGACAACTGCTTATCAAAACTGTTGAGGAGCTAGGAGTATAGTTCAGCAGTAGAGGGTTTGTCTCATGTGCATAAGGCCCCAGGGTCAATCCCTACCCCCCCACACACACACATATACACATGCTGTTGATAGTTCATTAAATACATGATCATAAATTCGGTTAGACATCTCCAAGTTTGAACCCTATATATATGAATGTGTCCATGTGTGAGAGGGAGAGACAGAGAATTTGTGACAAATCAACCAACCAACTGAACTTGGCTAAAGTTATTTAATTTTTCAGAGACTCGTTTCTCCCTGTAATAAACGGATCTAAGAACTTTAAAACATAAAAGCACTTACTATGCTTGCTGCCACAGAATGAACACTAAATAATAACTGCCTTTTGTTAATAAAAAGTAACACGAATTCAAATAAGACACATAGTATTCCTTCACAGGACTTCTTTACATATTATTAAATTAAATGTATAATAGGAATTGTAACTCTTAATGCACATCACATACGGTGGCAAGTACTTTACATGAATTAACTTGTTTACTTCTCACAACGCTACAAAGTAGTTTTCATTATCATCACTGTTCAAATAAGGAACCTGAGTCAAAAACAGCTTGCCTAAGTTTAGTAGAAGAAAATAGTGAAGTTACCTTTGTGTAAGTGGGCTGAGAGAACATGGAGACACTGAGCTTATCCTTACACACTGAACTTTGAAAACATACTTTCTATGGAAAGTGTAGAACAAATAGAAAAGTATTTTTTTTTCATTTTTATTGATTTATTTATGAGAGAGAAAGGAAGAAGCAGAGGGAGGGAGAGAGAGAGAATGGGTACACCAGGGCTTCCAACCTCTGCAGATGAACTCCAGACACATACGCTACGTTGGGCATCTGGCTTATGTGGGTCCTGGGGAACCAAACTTGGGTCTTTTGGTTTTGCATGACAAGAGCTTTAACCATTAAGCCATCTCTCCAGCCATAGAAAAGTAATTTTAATCTCCCACAAACACATGATATGGACCACATTGCCAAAATTGAAAGTATGAGGTGGAGAAAGGGTGCAGTCATGTATGGAGGAATGGAGGAAGGAGAAGTTAGCATTTCCCAACCATCCAGCTATTGTCCACTAAGAACTCTCCATACAATTTTTTTTTTCACCGTGGGAATACTGTGATATAAATACCCTTGTTCCTACAACATCAATCAGTGGTTCTTACTGATAGCTATAAAATGTCAAAAACCTGTCAGCCTCTAACTACACTTCTGGCACGTGAAATATGGTGAGCTAAACTGAATGATCAAGGTAATCATAAACCATGAACACAAACAGGAACATTATACCCTCACTTGACCCTTCTGCTTTCTGAGAGCAGGTGAGAATTAACAGCAGTTCTATATTTCCTAAACCTATTTTTACTTATTAGAATAGTTTTAACCTTCTTTCCTTAAAGAAAATCTTTAATTTTCCCCTGGTGTCTCTCTTTGGTACTTTGAAGATGTTCTTTTAGGTATTTTTCATATGCTGCATATATTTCAATTCCAAAGCCCCAAACTGGACACTGTGCTCTAATAAGTGACACAGCCAAGTTATTTTTACAAGAAATATGTGTAAGATGCTTTTGTTTACCTTGTATAAATTTACCTTGTGTCCTTAGAGAGATGATAAATAATTCATCTCAGTGTCTGTGTTCCATAATCCCCATAAGGTAGCCTTACCCATGAATGCTCAAGGCCTTTATGTAAAATGCCATGGTATTTTTATCCTCTTGTATATGTCAATTCATGTCTAAATGACTTATAATACCTACTACAATGTGCATGCTATGTAGATAGTTATCACACTGTACTGTTTGCAGAACCATAACAAGGAAAAATTTTTACATGTCTAGTAGAAATGCAATTTATTTACTTATTTATTTATTTATTGGATTTTCGAGGTAGGATCTCACTCTGGCCCAGGCTGACCTGGAATTCACTATGTAGTCTGAGGGTGGCCTTGAAGTCATGCTGATCCTCCTACCTCTGCCTCCTGAGTGCTGGGATTCAAAGCGTGCACCTCCATGCCTGGCTCTAGAAATACAATTTTTAAAAAGCATTTTCTATCTGAAGTTAGTCAAATGAACTGATATAGAACTGTTCCATTCAGGGGGCTGTCTGTAAATAAAATTATTGTTATCTATAAAGAGGAAGGATGCTGATCCTGACATCTAAACTCCAAAGTTATGAGAAGCTGCTGTTACTAAATTCTCATTTATTGTTGAGAACAATTCCTTTTGCCCAAATGAATTACCATCAATAGCTGGCTCACTGTATTTGAGCCAGATGATAATTGGAGCCCTTCCAAGTTGCATGTTGGAGCAAATGGTATCTCCAAACAGTTTGATCAGATAAAGCAGAAAGCCAAGAAAGGACATATTTGGCCCAAGCATATGGCATACACTTGGTCATTAAGATAATGAAAAAAAATAAGTTTAAACTACTTGATAGCCTAATTTTAGGAAACACTGAATCAACTTTGATTTGATTGTATAGATCTTTTATTCAAAAGTCCTATCTTAAAAATAATCCTTTGTTGACAGTAAACATGTTGCATCTCAGCAACTGACAGGGAAATCTTTTATGCACTCAATGCATTCTGGAACTATGCCCCTCTCTTTGACCTTGTGGTGCTTTCGATGTAAATGGCCCCATAACATCAGGTATTTTTTTATGAGAACGAGAGAGTAAGAGAGAGGGAGAATTGGCATGCCATAGTCTCTAGGTACTGCAGTCAAACTCCAGACGCGTGCACCACCATGTGTGTATATGTGACCTTGTGTGCATGCGTCAACTTGTACATTGGTCTTAAGTGGGTTCTGTGGAATTGAACTTGTGTCCTTAGGCTTCTCAGACAAGCACCTTCACCATCTCTAAGCCATCTCTGCAGCCCATGTCAAGTATTTTATATTAAGATTTCTATTTAGTCTCCAGCAGGTGAAGCCCTGCTGAAGGAGGTATGTCATTAGGGGCAAATTTTGAGTGAAGCCTTAAGGTGTGTTCTGACAGCTTGAGCCCTGGCTGTTCTCTTTGTCTCTCAACTACGGAAGTATGATGAAGTGAGGGAGCTTCTTTTGCCATGATGAAGCTTCCCTTAGAATCTATAAACCTGAAATAAGCTGTTTCTGGTTCAGTGTTTATCCCAGCACCAAGAAACCAAGAAAGAAACTTCAATAGACCTCATTGTCACCACCTCCGCAAGCAATGAAGTTGAAGTTACCTTCTTGTTGCTTGGACAAACACTGAACCAGAAGCACTTTATTTCAGGAGACAGAGCCTAGACAGCTTACTCTAAAAATGCAGAACTCTTGAGCTTGGAAGATTGCTCAGTGGTTAAAGACACTTGTTTGCAAAGCTGGGTAGCTGAGTTCAATTCTCCAGTACCCACGTAAAACCAGATGCACAAAGTGGCACATACATCTGGATCTCGTCTACAGTGGTAAGAGGGTTTGGGGCACCCATCCTCCCTTTCTCTCTCTCTCACTCTTTCTTTCTTTCTTTCTTTTATATTCTTTCTCCCTCTCTGTCCAAATAAATAAATAAATAAATAAATAAGGCTTTTAAATGCAGGACACTGTGCCAGAGAGCTGGCTCCGAGGTTAAGAGTATCTCTTTTGTAAACATGAGGGCTTGAGAGGCTGAGAGTCTCCAGTACCCATGTAAACATCTGGTGTAGTCACATACATCTATAATCTCAGCCCTCTGGAGAGCAGAAAATGGAATATTGCTGGAGCTTGGCAAGCTCTGCAATCAAGGAGATTCCATCTCAAGGTAGTATGCAAATGATCAATACAGGAAAGGTAACTGGCATTCTACTACTCTATGCTCTGCACACATGCACACAGAGTGTACATCTACACATATGTGCATATGTCATACCCACACAACACTATACATACTGCATACAGGCACATGCCAAAAAACTTGAATTATGGCTTAGAAATGACATGAAAATAATGTCTGAAATCAAATAAATTAATGTCACAGATAGGATTCAGAATGACATTTTGGGCTAGTTTTTGGAACTAGAATTATTACCACTTGGTACATTTTCCATAATTTATTCTAAACTTCACCTATGGCATTGATTCCTTCTACTCTATTTGTGGTTTTAATATCTTTATTAGGATCTGGGAAAACAAATGTCATAAATTCAGTTCATCTTCACTCAATGTAGTCAAACAGTGTTGAGTTATAGAAAATTCTGCTCCAAGATTTGTTGGGAGACAAGGTGAATAAGCACAGCTAAAACATGTTTAGTAATTCATCTATTAGTTTATTTGATAATACATGACTTTCCATTACCAAGTGAAGTTTGAGTGTATTTTCCAAAATATTTATTGGCTGCAACTAAAAAGAGAGTTTCAGTGTACATTTTAACTTCACAGAGAAACTGCTGTTTTGAGTCATCATCTTGTTCTGAAAAGAACATACCTAAGAGAGTCATGGGATTCTCAGATGAGTGACCAGGTCTAGGCTTCTAAGGAGAAGCCAGATGGATTTATTATTACTGATTTTCAGCAAGATAAAGCAGTTTGTTTCCACAAATTGCTTCAGTGTCCCTGGTTGACATTTTGCTGTTGTTTCAAAGACAAATTAAAAACATTGAAAATGAGAGGGCCAGATTAAAAAAAAAAAAAAAAACCCCAAACTACTCTGGAAGTATGGAGTAATTGCTAATGATGACCTCAAGCTCCTTCTGTAACCCCAGACAGCACCAGAGCCTCAAGGACTACTTGGATGGTTCCTGTCTATATTTGAAAAGACTTAATGCTCTATCAATGTTTCTGTTTCCAGAGCTCAGCTTTTTAGACCCACGAAGAATAACATCAACATGTTAAAACAAGGCAAAAACACAATCAGACCTTGATAATAGTGAAAGTCAAATGAGATATAACTTCTGGCTGGAAGGACAATTCCTGTTTCCATATTTTTCTTTCTCTTTCTTCAGCCATTTGGAGAAAATAACATTTCCCCTAATATATAGACCCTTTGGGGGCAACTAGAGAATACATGTAACATTTCAGGAGATAAAGAAAATTTTACACAGATCTCTTGGATGACCTGTCCCAAACTAGATAGTTGATAGTAGTTGACTTTGAGACTCCAATTTCTAGGTAAAACATCTCTCAAAATATTTCACCTAAAAATGAGTTACTTTCAGTTTTATGCCCTTGATCAGACTATCATCAAATATTTATTGAGTATTTACAATTATGAGGAGTTTTCTGGAGTGCTAGAATACAGCAGTGGGATGAAAAGAAAGCATTTAGTGAGAATGAAAATACTTAGTAGCAGAGGCCAGTAAGGTAAAAAGGAGACATAAAGGGTAGAGAAAGGAAGGGAGGAGGATACTTAATAGGTTGATATTGTATATGTAATTACAATGATTGTAATGGGGAGGTAATATGATGGAGAATGGAATTTCAAATGAGAAAGTGTGGGGGTGGGGAGGGAGGGAATTACCATGGGATATATTTTATAATCATGGAAAAAATTAATTAAAATTGTGAAAACAAAAATAAATAAATAAATTAATTAATTAAAAAAAGAAAAGAAAGCATTTAACAATATTAGGTCTTATTATCTAGTTCTGATGGGTAACCAAGCGTTTTGGCAATGGGCTGCATTGTTTGGGGGCCCGTGTACACATCCCTGACCAATACCTCACAGTGGAGGGAACTGAAATGGAAGCCATCTCCCTACTGGCTAGCTGTCATAGTGATAGAAAGTGCTATATGAACTGCTGGGGGTGGGGGGTGAAAGTTATCAATAGTGTGAACAAGCCCTGGATCTTGCAAACTATAAAATCAACCAGCAGGGCAACGTGTACCCACTGGTACCATAGTGGTACAAAAATTATGGGGTAATCAACTACTATCTAATTGGATATGAGGATAGCTAAGTGGGAGGGAATCCATGCCTGGTGTTAACAACCAAGTCAAAAGCCTTTGGCTTGAAATGCCATAGTCTCTGAGGGAAGCTTCTACTGTTCTTTGACTAAATGAACAAGTTGGGCACATCAAAAAGCCTTCTAATTGCATATGTTTATCCCTTTTGATCAATTCTGCTCTCATTCTTGGTTAGCGAACCTGCTTTTTACAGATGGCTGCTAATAGAGAGACCCAAGGCTTATAACAATGATAACAAGAGAAATCCAAGTACCTAGTTTGGAACTACTCATCTCGATCACATCTTCCAGTGCCAAAGAAACATGACAGAGAACATGGTGGATTAAATATAAGTGCTTCTCTCACTGCCAGCCTAAGTGCCTTATCGAGGGAGATGATGGGTAGACACTGAGGAGAATCAATACCCATCAAAGCAGAAAACCAGAGGCTTCTGAGAGCTCAGCACACAAAAGTGGCTTCTACCATACCCTCCAAGGCTCAGGAAATATTTCATAAGATGGAGCATAAAGAATGTAAGAGCTACAGGGTGGAAAGGTATACTGTGAGGCATTGTCCTAGGCACAGGAACCAATAGGTGCATTCCTGATGTCACAGTGACTGTTGAAACCCCCATTGTGGTGGACCCTCAGCGGAATAGTGGGGAGAAGGGACATTAGAGTATGTATAACCCAATGACAATAAGACCAATTTGCAGTATTTTCATATATTAAAGTTTCCAGTAAAAGTTATTTAAAAGAAGCATTTCTGGCCAGGCATGGTGGTATACACCTTTAATCCCAGCACTCAGGAGGCAGAGGTAGGAGAATCCCCATTAGTTCTAGGCCACCTTGAAACTACATAGTGAATTCCAGGTCAGCCTGGGCTAGAACAAGTCCCTATCTCAAAAAAGAAAGAAGAATTTCTCCCTTCAGCAAACTGACCAACTTGTGAGGGTAAACACATGAACAAATTAATGTACACAATTTCATGAGGTGAGTTTTTTAAACAGTGGTAAGGCTATCAAGAATAGGAAGGGAGGGGGCTGGAGAGATGGCTTAGCGGTTAAGTGCTTGCCTGTGAAGCCTAAGGACCCCGGTTCGAGGCTCGGTTCCCCAGGTCCCACGTTAGCCAGATGCACAAGGGGGCGCACGCATCTGGAGTTCGTTTGCAGAGGCTGGAAGCCCTGGTGCGCCCATTCCCTCTCTCTCCCTCTGTCTTTCTATCTGTGTCTGTCGCTCTCAAATAAATAAATAAAAATTAAAAAAAAAAAGAATAGGAAGTGAGCCGGGCATGGTAGCGCACGCCTTTAATCCCAGCCCTCGGGAGGCAGGGGTAGGAGCATCGCCATGAGTTCAAGGCCACCCTGAGACTCCATAGTGAATTCCAGGTCAGCGTGGGCTAGAGTGAGACCCTACCTCGAAAAAAAAAAAAAAAAAGAGTAGGAAGTGATGCCAGGCGTGGTGGTGCTTGCCTTTAATCCAAGCACTTGGGAAGCAGAGGTAGGAGGATTGCTGTGTGTTCGAGGCCACCCTGAGACTACATAGTGAATTTCAGGTCAGCCTGGGGGCTAGAGTGAGACCCTACCTTGAAAAACAAAAGCAAAAACAAACAAAAAGGGGAGTAGGAAGTGAAAGGGCTGCTAGGCTATTTAACTACAGAGGTGGAAAAACCTCTCTGGAAAGTGGTAATCTATTTGATTCTGTTTGGCTTTAGGGAATTCCAGTGAAACATTAATCCCAAAGGCTGGTAACCCTAAACATCCCAAGCAATCAAGAGAAACCTAAAGTAAAAGCTTTAATAACAACCTCTCCTAAGGGCTGATTCCCCTTTCCTGAGAAGAGCCAAGTCTCCCTTCACTTAGGAGACCTGGGTGAGGCTTTAAATAATTCCCTGCCTTGGGTTAATCCATAGCTCTTGCCTTTAGGAGGCCAGGTCTTTCAATTCAACACACAGTTCTACAATCATCCAGAAAAGACGATACTTCTGTGATTAAAGAAAAACAAAAGAAGAAGAAGAAGGAGAAGGAGGAGAAGAAGGAGAAAGAGAAGGAGAAGCAGAAGAAAACACTTTGTAAAAACACTTCACTTACACTCAAAATATAGTTTCCAGAACTAAATTTAGTTTTGGCATGAATGCTATTGGCTGGCTTCCTGCGCTGTGTTAGCCTTTCAGGGCATGTGCATGTTCTGGTTCGCATGCATACAGATACTGCCACCAATTCAGTTCATAGGCCTGCAGGGGCCTCTCATGTTTTCATTAATTCTTTAAAACCCTTCTACAAATATTTCTGGTCTTAAATATTAAGTTTTGCAAACCTTTGCCCTCATGTTTTTTTTTTTCTTTTACAAAAACCTAAATTTGGACTTAGACTAATTTGACCTTGGAATATATCAACATTTATATAAACACAAGACTTGACAAGACCCAGGAACTGGTACTGAAATGGAAGGCAGAGGTTAGGTCATCAGAGCTACACTTAGCCCCACAACTCAAGAGGCAACCAGAATGTTCTATTTTGAGGAAGAAAAGTAAACAAACATTCAAGAGGTGTATCTATTTGGGGGGCATTGATGATAGAGATATCCATAATGGGCTACCTCCAAGTCCTCTTTATTATATTCTGCAATCTATTTTACCTTAGGCTACAAAGCTAAATCCCAAGGTCCTGATTTCATGGTAATAAACATTCAAAAGGACTCCAATGATCGACATGAAATGGGCTAATTAAACAAGACTCATAATTCAAAGAACCATTCCTGACACCCACTAACCATGCTCCCTTGGTCATATCTGTCAATGTTTGCAGCCTCTTTAGCTTGCTGAGCTGGTGGTAAGAGCTGTGATAAAAGTCCCCTAAAGCGTGTCAGGCATCTTGAGTCACTCCCTCACCCACAGTGCTATGTAAATAACAAATGCCTTCCTAGTTTAGTTGGTTCACTGCAGCTTTAAAAGAAAATAAATGTGTGTCTTTTGAAGCAAAACTTAACAAATAACGTTTGTTACTTGTCAGGCTTTGAAGGATAATTTGTAGTACATAATTTTTAAGTCTTTTACCTCATTATTTCCAAAGAAACCACAAGGGGAATTACATAGGAGAGCTGAGCAGTTACATGACTAATTCACATGGAAACACAGCAGATTTTGAAAGAATTTCCTGTGTATCACAGCAGTGTAGCGATGATAGAGGAATCCTTTGTAAAAGCGTGGCTGAACCAAGCAAGATTAAGATACTGATTCTAGCAATAGATAAAGTTTATGCATATCAGTCGATTCATCCTGGGACCAAGTTCTCCAGTGCAATCATCTGACTCAGAAGTGACTTCATAATTCTGGAAAGACAGTTGTTTAGTATGCAGAGTCAGAGCAGAGGGGGAGGGGTAAACTATATCAGTTCAGATTGTTTTCTCTCTACCCAACTAAGCAAAGAAGAAAAACGTGGGAAGGAACGAAAATAAATCAGGGGACAGTCAGAAATCCATAGCTGACAAGTTAGAAAACAGTTGTACCCTCTCTCAGGGGTAAGATGGAAAGTTTCAGTGAGATGTAACAAATAAGATGGTTCTCTCAGGCCTGTTAAAAACATTGCGAGCTGTTGAACACTATAGTGATGGTTTGCGTTGTTTTCCCGCTGTAAAGATTATGAAAATGTGTTAGTCTGAGTTCCACTGCTGTGACAGGATACTTCTGATAATCAACTTTATGTTTTCATTTTGGGGGGGGGAGGGGGAAGTAGGGTCTCACTCTAGCCCAGGCTGACCTGGAGATCACTATGTAGTCTCAGGGTGGCCTCCAACTCATGGCAATCCTCCTACCTCTGCCTACCAAGTGTTGGAATTAAAGGTGTGTACCACTACAAGTGGCTAACTATGTTTTTTATTTGCTTGCGTGTGTGTGCATTCATGGGGGGTGGGCAAAGACCCCTTGCCACAGCAAATGGACTCCACACTCATATGCCATTTTTGCATCTGGCTTTACATGGGCATTGCTCCTGGGTCTTCAGGCTTTGCAAACAAATGCCTTTCACCAGTGAGTTATTTTGTCAGCCAGAGATCATCAACTTTGAAAGAAGGAAAGATGCATTTTGTCTCATGCTGCCAGAAGCTTCTGTCAATGGTCAATTGGTTTCCTTCCTTTTGAGAATGTACTGAAACAAAACATTATACCAGGGAAGATATGATAGAGTAAACTACTCACTTCATTGTGGTCATGGGCCTCAAAGAATGGAGAGAAAGTTGTAGAACGAAAGGAGGTTGGAGTGAGGGCGGACAGAGGGACAGAGAAAGACAATGAGAAAGAATGAGGAAGAAAGAGGGTTGTCCCAATATCCCTTTGAAGAACACACACCAAAGACCTAGCTTTCTCCCTCCAATTCTCACCTCCTGAAGGTTCCCTCACTTCTCAGTAGTACCATAGGCAGGTGACCATGCCTTTTGAATATGAGCCTTTGTGGATACTTAAGATTTTCAAGCCATAACCTTTAGGTAAATGCAACAGCATGAAGAGTGAAGCGCATAGATGCTGAAATTGGAACTGGGTTTGAATTCAGGCTCTGGGCCTCTATTTACTCCCCTGTAAAATGGGACAACAGCAGGCTTTCCTTCTGATTATTATGAAAATTCAATGAGAAAATGCTTACAACTGTGCCTAAAGCATAGAAAGGCTCACTAAGCATTTATTAAATTCACAAGGGCTGGGCTGGAGAGATAGCTTAGCTGTTAAGCGTTTGCCTGTGAAGCCTAAGGACCCCAGTTCAAGGCTAGATTCCCCAGGACCCATGTTAGCCAGATGCACAAGGGGGCACACGTGTCTGGAGTTCATTTGCAGTGGCTGGATACCCTGGTGTGCACATTCTCTCTCTCTCTCTCTTCTCTCTCTCTCTCTCTCTCTCTCTCTCTCTCTCTCTCTCTCTCTCTCTCTGTCACTATAAAATAGATAAATAAGAATAAACAAAAAAAATTAATTAATAAGGGCAATCATACCCAGCATGCTTTATTCCACATTTTGGTTGGTTTAGCAGCTGACAGAAAAAAGGAATCATTGTGAAGATTCATAATTCATTCTTCATTTGCCAACTCATTCAAAGTGTAAGAATCAGGTGGTAATAATATTCCACTTGCTTTTATACTTTCTGGAAATTATTTTCTAATAGAGATTTCCACCACCATTTTTTTTTTTTTTCGAGGTAGCGTCTCACTCTAGCCCAGGCTTACCTGGAATTCACTATGGAGTCTCAGGGTGGCCTCGAACTCATGGCGATCCTCCTACCTCTGCCTCCCGAGTGCTGGGATTAAAGGCGTGGGCCACCAAGCCCAGCTGATTCCACCACCATTTTTGTCTGAACTAAATTCATTTTTTTAATTTATTTGCAAGCCCAGTGAGAAGTATTGGAGGCGGGAAGAGGATGGGCACTCCAGGGCCTACTGCCACTGCAAATTAACTACAGATACCTGTGCTGCTTTGTGCATCTGGCTTTACATGGGTACAGGGAAATCAAACCTGTGTCATCAAGCTTTGCAAGCAAGCACATTTAATAGCTGAGCTATGGATTCTAGTTGATTACTTGAGTGGATTGACTCCATGATGGCCATGCAATAATGTTATCTGCTTAAAGCATATATATTAGCCAGCCGTGGTGGCGCAAGACTTTAATCCCAGCACTCGGGAGGCAGGGGTAGGAGGATCGCCATGAGTTCAAAGACACCCTGATACTACATGGTGAGTTCCAGATCAGCCTGGGCTAGTGTGAGATCCTACCTCGAAAACCCCAGTGTGTGTGTGTGCGTGTGTGTGTGTGTGTGTGTGTGTGTGTGTGTGTGTTTTAGAGGTACTGACAGTTTTTTTCTCTCTGAGAATTGTTCTTTTTTTCATACCAGGAGTTTCAAAGGATGTATTGATAATTTTATGGAAACTTTTCTAATGCATGGTGCAGTTTTTGTTGTTGTTGTTGTTGTTGTTGTTGTTGTTTTTCTTTGCCGAGATAGAGTCTCACTCTGTATGTCTCAGGATAGCCTCAAACTCACACTGATCCATCTACATCTGCTTCCTAAGTGCTAGGTTCAAAGGTGTGTCTCACCACGTCCAGCCATGGTGCTCCATTTGAAGTTGCATTCATTCAGGTTGTGGACAATATAAGTAACACTTGGCATAGAAAAGAGAAGGAAAATTGTCAAAAGAAATCCAAAATATTTATATATTTGTCCCCAAAAGATGTATACCAACAGTCTTAGTATATATAGAAAAAAATGAGCTTAGCCCTCAATGCTAAATCCCACATCCTACATCCCTTCTGAAGAAAACAGAGATTCCATAAAACTTTCCCTTTGGTACTGGGTCACCACAAGAATGTGAGTTGGGTGAACTGCTTGTGTTCTCAGGACTATCTTTAGCTTCAAGTTTGGTGGTCTTTGTCAAAGCCAGATTTGCCTTATTAACACAAAACTGTTTCTGCCGAGTATAAAATAGCTATTGTACTGGTTTGCATTTTTGGGAATGATAACTTCAAGTTAATGCAACTCATATAGTTTATTCTGCTTCATATGCCACTTCACCCAATTCCCTTACTCCTTCAATCTGAATATTCTATAAATGACTGACATTTGGTGAAATTTATTCACTCAATTATATTTTGAAAGCCAGTATATTCTCAAAGACAATACTTTGAGTGGAATTATAGCAGGTTTTGGCAAAGAAGCAGAATGAAATTAACATACTATTAAATTAATCTTTTATATATTTAGTTCTAGCTGGCTAGCTTGTTTAAATAATTAGATGTATCTTCTAAATAGTGATGCTAATGTGTCTCAATTGTTGCTCTGAACATATATATATATATATATATATGAACATGTATATATATATATATATCTGCGTATGTATGCATGCATACATGTGTGTGTTTATGTAAATATACCTGGATTTCTTCTTCTATTTACTTAATCTTTCATCTATCTGTTCATTCATTCTTACTGATTTTTTCTTATGTTTTTATTTAGCCCCAAAGAGAGAGAAGGAGATGGAGAGAGACAAACAGAATAGGCTGTACAGGTCCTCTTGCCACTGCAAATGATCTCCAGATGCTTTACCAGTTTGTGCATCTGGCTTCACATGGGTACTGGGAATTGAACCCAAACTCTCAGGCTTTGCAAGAAAGTGCCTTAACCACTGATCCATCTCTCCATCCCCCTTATGGATATCTTGAGACAAATTCAAACTATACAACCTTAGATGGCTTAGACCATGCTATGTCGACCAGGCAGGCTGATCTCAGACTAGTGGCAATCCTCATGTCTCTTTCTTCTGAATACTCAGATTGCAGACATGTGCCACCACACCAGGCCATAGTACATTATTTTTCTTACAAAAAGAAGAAACATTATATTATAAAAAAAGTTTTCATAATGGTTTTTAAGGTGAAGTAACTTCAGTAAACAATACCAAACTGTGTAGTAAGCATAGGCAGCTTAGAAAATTCACCCTTGTTTTTCAAAACGAAATAAGAGGGCTGGAGAGATTGTTCAGTGATAAACAGTACTTGCTTGAAAAGTCTGATGGTCCAGGTTCTATTCCCCAGTACCAACATAAGGCCAGATGCACAAAGTATCTAATGTGTCTGGAGTTCATGTGCAGCAGCAAGAAACCTTGGTATGCCCATGCATGTTTGCTTGCTCTCTCTCTAGCGCGCTCTCTCTCTCTCTCTCTTTCTCTCTCTCCCCCCCTTGCTAATACATAAATTAAAATAAAAGAAGGGAAACTATTAGAAGCTCATATCTAAAGGCCATAAAACTTAGAAACATTATACTCTAACATGTTATTTCAGAGAAAGTATAAAGATTTGAAAAGCAGATTTGAAGCCAGGCATACACCTTTAGTCCCACTACTCCAGAGGCTGAGGTAGGAGAATGGGCACGAGTTTGAAGCCAGGCTGGGACTACAGAGTAAGTTCCAGGTATGACTTGACTAGAGTGAGACCCTGTCTTTAAAAAAATGCTGATGTGGCCAGTTATTGTGGCACATGCCTTTAATCCCAGCATTGTCAGGCCGTCAAGGTAGGAGAATCACTGTGAGTTTGAGGCCAGCCTGAGACCACATAGTGAATACTAGGTCAGCACGGGTTAGAGAGAGACCCTACGTCAAAAAAAAACAAAAACAAAACAAAATGCTGGTGTGAACATAGCTGAAGAAAGCAAGCTAAGGCATCCCCAATAGCGAAATGTCTTTCCTCCCAAGGAAAGCATGCTTGCTTGCCTACTAGGAGTAGAGCGTATTCATGGTTAAAGCTGGACTTTTTCTCCAGGCAATCATATCCTCGCCTTGTGACCATGGCCAACAGCCTAGTACAAGAAACCTAAGAAGCATGTGACACAGGCCCTTGACACTAAGAACCCTGGTAATGTCCTTCCATGGCCATGGCCATGGCCAGCAGCCTTCCTCGGCTCTCTTGTGTAGATCATGCCTATGGATCATCTCATACAGAGTTTATCGTATTAGCCTTTGACTCCACCTTTGCACAATTCATTCACATATTCCATGCCACATGTTGAGAATATAGGTGGATTTACTTGGACCTTAAATTTCGTCTGAACACTTAGACCTTTCTAAATCTTTTCAATGCATATGGTAATAATTATATCATAAGAAATATATGTATCAATGAGAATTGTAGCTTAAATGAAACTTTTTGTTTTGTTGTGTTTTGAGGTAGGAACTCGCTCTACCCCAGGCAGACCTGGAACTCACTATGTAATCTCAAGGGGGCCTTGAACTCCCAGTGATCCTCTGACCTCTGCTTCCCAAGTGCTAAGATTAAAGGCATGCACCACCAAGACCAGCAAACCTTTCTCTTTTTGTTACCATTGGAGAAAGTATAGGCAAAAATCTTATAACATCGTTTAATTTAGACAAGAAAAATAATACATAATATACCTATCTTGTGTCTGGTACAATGATAAAAATGTTATCTTTTTGTATATATATGCATGTGGTGTTTGTGTTCATATGTGTGAGGGTACACATGTATGTGCAGGTATGCACGCATATGTGTGTGGAGGCTAGAGGTTGACATTGGGTGTCGCATTCTCCACCTTACTTGTTTAGACAGGGTTTCTCATTAAATGCAGAACTCACTACCAATTCAACTAGATTAGCTAGCCAGCAAGCACTAGGGATCCTCCTACCTTTACTTTTAGACTGTGGGGATTACAAGCCAGTGCCACCTCATATTTTATGTGGGTACTGAGGGTCCAAACTCAAGTCCTCATGCTTGTGTGGTAAGCACTTTACACATTAAACCATCTCCTCAGTCTGAGAGAAGATATATTCTCATAATAGAAATTACTCTGAGAGAAATTTTCAGTCAAGAGGGAAAAACATGATAGCTCCAGAGAACTTGCGTAAAGGTTCAGCCTCAGGAAAAGAGCTCAGAATTTTCAACAGGGTGGTGGGAGGGCATGATTCACATAAAATGGAACTGAATGGGGTGTTTTGTTCTTCACCATAGAAGTTACAAACCCCAGTCAATTCAGGGAGTCTCAACAACAAAAAAAGTTCATGAAATCCCTTCTAAGTATGAAGTGAATGGGCTATTTCAACTTTTAAAAAGAAAACACAGCTTTTCCTTTTGTGTGGTTGTGCTAAATCATTGGGCTGGTTGGAGATAGGGGGTGCTAACGAGGCACACTCCCTTATCAATGTGAAAGAAAAGCATCAAAGAAGAAATGAAAAGAAACACCGAGAGAACACATTAGACACTAGAGCATAAATACAATGGTGACTATGGTGGCTCCACACCAAATTCTGAAAATCATTCCAAGATTAAGCACATTAGTCAGTGTTTAAAACAACCAAAACATGTTAGTTTCAAATGACAGACTTTGAAAATTACTATTTAAATTAAATACATTATGTTGGACAAGGTAAGCCATGAACTTTAGTTATTAAAGCCACAAAATGAAATTCAGTCAAAAATCACTTCAAACTGTATTTAGAGTCTTTGTATCCTGGGTTCTGGTCTAAGTGGTTGGCTTATCTTATAACTGGAATGCTCTAGTTTTCTGACCTGTAGAGTCCCTGAAGCTCCAAATAAAGTAATGAAACTGTCAGCGTCCCCTCACTTCACCACTTTCAGGCCTCCTCCAGGGTTTTGAAGGATTCCTATCAGTGTTTAGGGCACAGTGGTGGATCACCATGACTTCTCATCTAAAGCACTGAACACCACCTGACCAGGGGTAGATTTGTGATGGTTACTTTTGTCAACTTGATTGGATTAAGAAAAGCCAAGTATAAGTAAATATTAGGTTTATAGCATAGCTATGAACATCTTTGGACACATTTGAGGGGCTTGTTGTCTAGAGAGGATTAAAGGAGAAGAAAAGACCTGTCTATGCTAAAGTCTATACTTTCTGGAATCATTTCTGTAGTTCCTCACTGGAGAAGTTTCTCTGGCTGTGTAGAGTATGGAGATGGTGCAGTGTTCTCTCCTAAGTGTGAAGCTGGCCCTGGGTGTTGTTTTGTGCAAATGCCCATAATGATTGATGATTGTTCTTCTCTCCCCTGGAATAGTTGGAGGGAGAGAACACAATCTGAGAGGCAAAAAGAAAAAGAAAAAAAAAAAGAAAGAAAGGCAGAAGGAAAGGATGGAAAGAAGGAAGGAAAAAAGAAAAGAAAAAAAAAGACCTTTTGTAGACGAGGGGAATAAAAAGAGGAAAATGAAGAAAATCCAGCTAAACCTCAGCATTTCCTTTGTTCCTATCTCCTGGTCCATTGAGGCATGTCAGCCACATGCTCAGCCACTTGTCACATGTCATGAACTACACCAGGCTTTCTCTACCATGGACTGTACCCTCTCAAATTGTAAGACACAATAATTCCTTCCTCTTCTTGTCAGGCATTCAATGACAGCAATGGCAGAAGCAAATAATACACTGCCCATCCTCAATGAGCCCTCCAGGCTTGAACTATCTATGCCCTCAAACCACTTTGCCCCAGGTCAGATGCACATAGCCTCCTCTTCTTCATTGCCAAGGTTCAACAGAAAGAAGTTCCAGCCTGTGTAACAAAGTCTAGAAACAACTGGAGAGAAAAAGTGAAGAAAAATTGCAACATAGTCCCTGAGATTGCTTAAAATTGTGTATGAGCAATGAAATTTGTAAGAACATAGATGGAATTGGAAGAGATCATACTAAGCAAATTCACACAAGCCCAGAAAGGCAAACACCGCATGTTCTCTCTCATCTGTGGTTCCTAATCTGGAGCACCTTGAGCTGCAGGCAGACCTGACAGGCAACTCAGGGGTCAGATAATAAGGATGGAAACTTTTCGGGAGGGAGGGGTGAAATACACAAAATACATAAAAACTAAATCCAAAATGAATTTGTTCCATAGAAACCTTTCTACTGGATAGCAGACTAAATGATACAACCATCAACATGACTATGCAGGGATTGCCTGGTAAGAGTGGTCCTGGAGAAAGTGGTATGAAGCCTAACCCTTAAACATTTGGCCCTGGCTTGAAACTCTCAGTACCAGAAATCAGTTACAACTCACATTGAGCTGTTGATTAGAAAGACCTATGAGGTCCCCAAAATAAGACAGTCTTTTATCAAAGCACTTAATTCTCCAACTGAGGTACAAGGTAAGATCCTATTGCTGAAGACACCACATGCTGCTGACACGAAACACTGAGAGACTCAGCTGGAACGAGGAAGAGAGCCAGCCACATGTTCTGCCCATACAGTGCTGGAAAGAACTACATGAACTCCTAGGGGAAAATGGCCAACAGCTTTATGTGCTAGCCAGGGACACTGCTATAAAAAATCAATTAGCCTGACAAAATTGACAAGCCTGTGCAATAGTGCCACCCTGCCTACTTGGGTAACCAGTGGCTCTCTGCTTGGCTAAGAGATCTTCTCAGTGGAACAGAACCCATAGCTGGAACTGGGAAGTCAGAATCCTATGAAAAACAAGATTATGGGCTCCAACAAGAAGCTCCCACCAGTCTTTAGCCCAAAGAGAGGCTGCATCCATCAAAATCTCTCTTAATTAACAATGCTTAACCCATTGAACTTATGCTGACCTCATTGTCCACTAGAAAATCTGTTTTTAGTTTTCAGAAGGTGGTGAGAACCAAGGAGATAAACCACCTCTTGCACACCAGCCCGGGTCCAGGTGAAACCATAGGGGAATTGGAGAGGTGAGCAAGAGTGCTGCTTCTATTTGGAGCCTGTCAACCAGTACTAGGGTCATGGAAACAGACATTGAGCATACTCAAAATTTACCAAAACAGAAATACAGAAGCTTCTGAGAGCACAACACTAAAGCAGACTTGAAACACAGCCACCACAGCTCAAGGAATTTTGTGGAAGAGGGGGCAGAAAGATTGTAAGACCCACAAAGTGGAAGGAAATGTCCAGAGGCACTGCCCCCTTACAATGACTGATTGATGGTCTCACATCTCATAACCCACTAACCCTAGAGGTAATACCAGCAATCTCACTGAGGAGGGCCCCCAATGGAACGGAGGCAGGGAGGAGGGAAATGATAGTACCAATACATGATGTGTCCATCCAATGTTTCTACTTAATAAAACGTGAGTATCAGGTGATGGGAAGATTACTCGAGAGGTACAAGCACTTACAACATAAGTCTGACAACCAGCGTTTGAACCTCCAGCACTCACATAGCCAGATGCACAATGGCACACATATCAGTAATACCCATGCACCTATAGCAGTGGGAGTCGGAGGCAAGAGAATCCTAAAGCTCATAGGCCAGCTAGTCTGGCCCTCCTAGCAACAAAAAATAAGAAAGACAGTTTCTCAAAGAAACTGTAAAAAGACCTCCACATGCACACCATGGTACTTGTGCAACCATATACATGCATACAACACACACACACATACACACACACACACACACACACACACGAAAATAATAAAACCCAAGTATCAATCACTCTTGTTGCTTTCCTCGGCTTCTATAGAAGAATCTTTTGTCAACTCTCCTTTAGGCCTTAGCCTCTCATGCATAGCTTCTTCTCCTATTCCACACGTTCAAAAACTTCTACTCCATTTCTCCCAGGGAATAAAGCAGGAGTATCAGTTACTTTCTCACTGCTGGGACAAAATTGCAAACCACAGGCAGCTTATGGAAGGAAAAGGGTTTTACTTTGACTTACAGCTTCACGGGAAAGTTTCATCATGGTAGAGAAGGCATGGCAGGCTGAGTGGGAAGCCATCATGACATCATCACATTGGCAGGCAGGAAGAGAACTGGAGTTAGAGCCTGGCTATAATATCTCAAGGCCCACCCCCAGTGACACATTTCCTCTAGCAAATCTATACCTCCTAAAGGTTCTACAACTTCCCCAAACAGAAGCACTACCAGCTGCCAATTAAGTATTCAAGCACATGAGCCTGTGAGGGGTATTTTATGTTCAAACCACCATAGAAGGTAACTCCTTCCTTGAATGCCTGATCTGCAACTAGATCTAGGGATAATGCTCTTGCAAAGCCCAAAGGCCTATTAAGTGTTTTCCTAAATGAAGGAGAAATTGTTTTCCTTAATCCTGTTTCGTAGCACGTATACCTATCTGCCATTTTGAAACACAGTACCATTTCTATTAGATCATGGGACATAGTAGATAAAACAATGTAAAATCAGACTTATCAGAACCATCAATCAATAGGCCTTCTTCTCATAGATTGGTATCTTAAAGAACTTACCCCTGTTTTTTTTTTTTTTATGTGACACAGAACCTCCTTTAGAAGGTCTAGCACTTACACAGCTCCAAGAATCAAGTTTCAACTTAAATATCACTTGTAGAAACTTTGCCTTCTTGTTGTCTTATAACCCTTGATGTGTGCCTTACACTCTGCAGTTGCCACGTCACATTGTTAATATGGATATCTCCCCTGGTAGACTGCAAAGTAAAACAGGAGGGTCAGCCAGACTTCATCTGAGTTTCCTAGTACTCAGCTCAGAAATACACTTAATTCCAAGTAGGTGCTTGATCAATATCCATTGAAATGGATTTTTATAGATATCTTGTTCAAGAAGCATATCAAGAAATAATGTGTGATGCTTAGGTTATTGTGTTTTATTAAATTCACTGGAAAATAACTTGGTTCAAAATAAGGGACATGATTTTTTTAATTTTTAAAAATATATTTTATTTGTTTTACTTTTTTATAACTAGCAACATCTGTGATTGTAAACAATATCCCATGTTAATTCCCTCTCTCCCCCCCCCCCCGACTTTCCCCTTTGAAACTCTACTCTCCATCATATCCCTTCACCCTCTCAAAAAGTCTCTCTTTTATGTTGAGGTCATCATCTTTTCCTCCTATTATTATGGTCTTGTGTAGGTAGTGTCAGGAACTGCCATGATTTGTTTTATTTAAAACTAGTGAGAGGGCTGGAGAGATTGCTCAGTGGTTAAGGAGTTTGCCTGCAAAGCCAAGAATCCCAGCTCGACTCTTCAGGACCCATGTAAGCTGGGTGCACAAGGGGGCGAACGCATCTGGAGTTCGTTTGCAGTGGCTGGATGCCCTGTCGTCCCCATTCTCTCTCTCTCTCTCCCTCTTTCTCCTTTTCAAATAAATAAATAAAATATTAAAAACAGTGAGAAATATATTTACTGAGTAGTGTTAGGAAAATCATCCAATTAAAAAAATCAATTTGGATCATTGTTACAGTCAGGTTCACATTGCTGGCAGAAATCCTAGCATTTAGAATTCCTAAGTTTGGGCTGGAGAGATGGCTTAGCAGTTAAGCACTTGCCTGTGTAGCCTAAGGACCCCTGTTTGAGATTTGATTCGCCAGGACCCACGTGAGCCAGATGCACAAGGGGGCACCTGTCTGGAGTTCATTTGCAGTGGCTGGATGCCCTGGCACACTCATTCTTTCTCTCTCATTCTCTCTCTTCTCTCTCTCTCTCTCTCTCTCTCTCTCTCTCTCTGCCTGTTTCACTCTCTGTCGGTCTCAAATAACGAAATAAAAATAAACATTTTTTTTTTTAAAAAAGAACTCCTGAGTTTATGGGGGACCCCTGATTCAAACCACCAAAATCATCTCAAACCGTTTGGTAAAAGTGACCTCACAAATGAATTAAAAACATTAAAATGAAAGCCATCTATTACTAAGGTAGTCAACAAGTAAGTGTAGATTAAATGTAAGACAGAAACAAAAACAGAGGTCAGAAGAAACAAACTAAGCACATAAAACAGATCTTAACAACAGGGGGTTAAGAAAAGTAGGAAGAGGGACTGGAGAAATGGCTTACTGGTTAAGGCACTTGTCTAAAAAGCCCAAGGACTCATGTTTGTTTCCCTAGTACCCACAGAAGCCAGCTGCCCAGCAGCTAGGCCTAGGTAAAACTGCAGAGAGGAATTGGCGAGATGAACAAGAGTGCTGCTTCCGTGGTTAGCCTGTCAACCTGGGACAGTGAGATGGAGTCAGACACTGAGGATATTCAAAACATACCAAAGCAGAAGTCCAGAAGCTGCTGAGCCCTCAACACTAATGTAGATTTAATGCACACCCACCAAGGCTCAGGGAATTTTGCAGAAGAGGGAGCAGAAAAAATGTAAGAGCCAAAGGGTAGGAGGAAATATACGCAGGTGTTGTCCTTCCCACACAATGACAGACTGCTGCCTTCACAACTCACAACCCATAACTCCATAGTGAATAACAGCAATCCCAGTAAGAGAAGCCTTCAGTGGAGTGGGGACAGGGGGTAGGAAAATGATGATACCAATATATAATATATCTGTACAAAGTTCATACAAATTAACTAAATGAAAAAAGAGTGAGAGAAATGGCTCTGTGAATAAGTCACTCCCTGCTCAAACAAGAGTACCCAAGTTTGGTCCCTGGACCCCAGTATAAAGCCAGAAGCTGGAAGCCATGCCAGGCTTCTAAAACTACAATGCTGATGCTGAAGCTGTCAGCAAGATGAAGGTGGACACAGGAGGATTTCTCAGAAACTTGCAGCAAGCACAGCAAATAACAAAGGCAGAGCAAGAACCCAAATTGAAAAATCCTGCTTCAAATGAGAAGGAAAGGCAGAGGCCCAACCCAAAAGTTAACCTCTGACCTCCACACATCAGTCATAGTATACTCATGCCCACACTCACACATTCACACACACGTGCATACATACAAATAACAGAAAAAAACAAAAATGTCTTGTATGTTTTTGCTCTACATGTTATTTTATCATGTAGTTGGTATTGATGATAATAGTACATTATAAATGAGGATTTCTTATGGGTAAAATCAAATCTAAACATATATATTTAACTTAGGGTGCCGTAGTGTGAGGAAAGTAAAGAAGAAAGTAATCTTTAATGGAAATTTGAAATATACCAGTATTGCAGGTGCTGGTATAGTATGCATTAAAAATGTAAATAGGTCAGTTGTGAAGCTAAGGTCTAAATAATTAAATTCAAATCCTAAGCAAATACCAGACAGTATCCCAAGTTCAAGGTCATAAAGCAGTAGTGTCCAGAGGGCAGGTGGTGCCCGATTTTGGTGTGTAATGGCTCACTGTGACATGTGAAGATCTGATGGTGCTTCCATTGTGAAGCCAGTGATATAGAAAAGGCCAAAGACTGGACAGAAGATGACAATTCCTACTCTGTCTGGGACCCCCCTGTGTGATTCCAACAAGACATGACACTCTGCTGGGCCTGGCTTCTTTATCAGAATGTGACAAATAATAATTCCAACACATTCTCACTATGAGGGGAAGAGGAGAAAAACCTACACAATGCATATCGCTTTTTTCCTCTCCCTGCAATAAATGCATGAAACAAACAGGGGATTTCAGGTCACTGCTGGGTAGCTGGGCCTGCTACTCACGGACAGAGGCCTAACAACCATTGTATGGGAATTAAGGAAGAAGGGAGAAAGCTAGGGAAGAGAAATGGCTCACACAACGGTTAGCAGCGGGATCTGCTGAAGCTGCGGGAGCCATAGATGTGTGGTTGGATGATCTTCCCCATTCCAGAAAGCATGGCCACAATAACATGGTACTCTCTGGGCTCCCATTTCATCTCTGGAGAATGGTGCTAGATGACATCCACATAAAAAGAGTCCGAGAACTCCATTTCAAGAGTCTGTTGGCAGAATAGTCTCATTGCAAGGGAGCTGCCTGTAAATTTCCATTTCTATTTGATTGACGAGAATCTGTCACTTGCTTTTGTGGAACCCAATGGAAGATTCACCTGTCTCCATCCTCTGCCAACATAAACAAGGAAAAACTCATTCTTTTCTCTTCTATGAAAAAGCACATGTGGATCTGTTAAATATTATTGCTCTCTTGACACAATTTATAGTTAGTGCATCTTATAGTTTAGAATGAAGGCAAATGTTTACAAAATTCAGGAAATTCATTTCTAAAGAACTTCAAAATTACTTATATTCAAATAAAAATAACCGTGATTTTAGTTTGCCACTATTAGTTCAACCTGCTGCATTAAAAACTTGAACCTACTAGCTTGAGAGATGGCTCAGTGAATAAAGCACTTGTTGTACAAGTGTGAGTACACAAGTTTAGAATTCCAGCACCCATGGGAGGAGCAAGGATTTGTCATCCTAGTCATGTGTACAGGCAAAGACAGAATGTAGAAACAGGAAAGTTTACCCAGTTAGCCTAGCTAATATAACCATGAACAACGTGAGACCCTGCTCAAAGGAAATGGAAGGTGAGAACTTGTACCCCAACGTTGTTCACTGTCCTCCACATTTGTTCTGTGGCACACACATGTGTGCCCACACTCACACACATGAACACATACACTCACTTCCACACCCCCAAAATGCAAACATTATGAAAAGCATTCACTTACACTTTTGTCTTCTCCTGAGCTACGACTGCTTAATATCTTAATTAATTCATTTTGTTCCTAAGAGCTTAGCAGTATTTACAGGCCATATGGTTGCTTTATTTTTATTTCTAATTGTAAATTGGGAAATAGTAGCTGCATTTTGTTGTAGTCAGCCCCACGTTGCTGGGATGAACTTCCAAACAGACACAATTTATGGGAAGAAAGGGTTCATTTCACCCTTACAGATCCAGGGGAAATTCCATCAGTGGTGAAAGAAACTGCTTACTTCCACACATCCAAGCAGCGAGAAACAATTGCAGCAAGCAAACACCACCACCACCAGACAGCAAGAACCCCACCAGAGCTCACACTCCTCACTCCATACCTTTTGGCTGGACTTCAGATCCATCCCCACTGACAACCCTTCCCCTCCAGTAGGCTGCTGGAGACTTAAGCAGAAAGCTTAAATACCTGAGGCTATGGGGGATATACATTCACATTCAAACTACCACACATATCTTTATGTTGCAAAGTGATGTTATGATTTATGAACACAATGTGAGAAATTTAATTGAACTTTTAAAATTTACTTCCATTGTGTGTATGTATGTTCTTATGCATGTGAGTGTACATGTATGTGTGTGGATGCACATGTGTAGAGGTATAAGGTTGACATCTGGTGTCTTCTCTGCCTTATTCACTTCTCTGCCTTTTTAAAATTTTTGACATTTTTGTATTGTATACAACATTACTCTTCCACTGACACCCCTTCTTCCCAACTAGTCTCTCTCCCATTTTTTTATTTATATTTATTTATTTGCAAAGAGAAAGAGGGAGAGAGAAAGAGAATGAATATGGGTATTCCAGGGCCTCTTGATAGTACAAATGAAGTCGAGACACATATACTACTTTGTGCATCTGGCTTTATATGGGTCCTAGGGAATTGAACCCAAGCCACTGAGCCAGCTCTCCAGCCCTTTCTTCTATTTTAATGTCTGTTTCTTTTGGGGTGCTTGTGCATAGGAATGACCACTGAGTTTAATTAGGGTTGCCTGCATGGGTACAGGTTGGGGATTGTTTACCTAAGCAGACTCCATGCTAATTTTTGAGACAAGATCTCTCCCTGAATCTGGAAATCATTGATTCAGATAGACAAGATAGCCAGTAAGCCTGGGAATCCTCTGGTATCAAAATCACCCATGCTGGGATTACAGGCATGTGTCACCTTGCCCAACATTTTATGTGGGATGTTAGGGATCTGAACCCAGGTCCTCACATTTCTCAGGCAAGTCTTTTACTCATTGAGCATATTAGCATGTCTATTATCTCAAAGATTCTTTTTAAATAAATTTATTGACAATATATAGATAGATAGATAGATAGATAGATAGATAGATAGATAGATAGATATCCGTGATTATAACACCCTCTTACCACTCTCCTTTGTTCCCTTTACCCTCCCTCTCCATTGAACCCAACTTTTTTTCAACTGCTCCCTCATATTTTTACGAATTTTTATCTATTTTTTATTTATTAATTTATTTGGGAGAAACACACACACACACACACACACACACAGAATGGGTACACCAGGTCCTCCAGCCACTGCAAACGAACTCCAGATGCCTGTGCCACCTTGTGCATCTGGCTCATGTGGGACCAGGGGAGTTGAACTGAGGTCCTTTGGTTTTGTAGGCAAATGCCTTAACCGCTAAGCCACTGCACCAGCCCCCCACTTATATTTTATATAAAGTCATATATTATATATATAATGTCATCATTTTTTGGCCTCTTCCATCATCCATGACAACTTGTTGTTGGGCCCAATATTATGTAGATCTTGAACAGATAATGATAGCTGCTATGAGGTCATGAATGTACTAGCTACTCTGTGTCTGGAAGACAGTGCTCCAGAGCACCCTCAGCAGTCTTTGGGATTTTCTATTCTTTCTGACACCTCTTCCACAATGGTTCTTGAGCCTTGGAGGGTGTTACAGAGATGTTTCATTTAGTGTCAAACACTCAATTGTCACTTCTTATCACATTGATGACTTTTGAGCTCAGTAGCCACCACCATGTGAGAAGAGAGGCTTCTCCTTAGGGCTTATGATCTTCCCAGTCATGGGCTTTTGTCAGGCATAAATTCTCTCCCATAGAGTGAGCCTCCAGTCAGAGAGCATTTGGTTCCCTGCATAATTGGCATTCCACTATGACACTAGTGGGTACACCAGGCCGGGCTTGCCAGTTGTGTAGCTTACAGGGTCCACTCTCTCCCCAAGATGTTTGCATAGCCCTTCCAGCATTGTGCCATTTAATTAGCTCAGTTCTAGCTTGATTGCTCAGTGTCCTGCTACTGAAGCATGTCAAACACTTAGATTTGTCATGCTGAGGACATTTGAAACTTACATTCCTAGTGTTTTTAATGTGTACAATTAACTCTTTGATCTTATGCATCCATATACCATTCCAATGGCAAATTTTGAAGGAAAAGTTAATGATAAAATTACTCATGGGATTTGATTAATATAAGAGTAGAACCTAGAAGCCAAGTCTCTGAATGAATCTTAGAAACCTGGGTTGAGGGCTAGAGAAATGGCTCAGCGGTTAAAGGTACTTGATTGCAAAGCCTGCTAGTCTGCATTTGATTCTTCTGTACCCACATAAAGCCAAATGAACAAAGTAGTGCATGTACATTTACAGTAGCAAGGGGTCCTGTGGGCTTATAGTCTTTGTCTCTCTCTCTCTCTCAATCTCTCTCTCTCTCTCTCTCTCTCTCTCTCTCTCTCTCTCTCTCTCTGTCTTTCTCTCTCTGTTAAATAAGTAAATAATGTTAAAATAAAAGAAATATGAGTTGATTTTCCTTTGTATTACCAATATATCTACATAAAAAAAACAACAAGAAAATAGTATATTCTTTTCTTAATGCAAAAATTCCTGACTACACCGGACATGGTGGAGCACGCCTTTAATCCCTGCACTCGGGAGGCAGAGGTAGGAGAATCACAGTGAGTTCAAGGCCACCCTTAGACTACCTAGTGAATTCCAGGTCGGCCTGAGCTAGAGTGAGACCCTACCTCGAAAAAAAAGTCCTGACCAAAAATACAGTGATGCTCTTTGTATTAGTAGATGGAGGGACATCTTGCAATTGGTCTATTTGGTGTGGTTTTAGAGAACATCTGTGTGTCAAGGGGCAGTTCAACATTGTTCATGTGACTCTAAGGCAAGCAAGGATGAAAGGCTAATAGAAGGGAAAAATATCTTTGACCTGTGAAGTTGCTTTCTGAATCCGGAGTTGTTTGTTCAGGTTTGTCCCATGGAAAGGGCCAGTAAGTGAGAAACACAATGAAGGATGGGATCCAACTGGAAAGGTGCTGTTCTGGGAGTGGTTGACTACTTTAGGAGGAACAGGGGATACAAATGTTCATCCTACCACTATGCCTCCAGTGCTTCGGCAAATCAGTTCCTAGACTGAAGGGACATTTGTGTGCTGTTCTGCTTATTCTTTTACACAGACCTCATTATATCATAAACTTAAAGTGATTAATAAGCCAGTTATTTTGTACTCCTTTTATATCATCACACTCTGACAGTAGAAAATAATTTTTTGTGCTATAAAGCACACAAAAAGAACAGTGATGACATAAATTCATCTAGATAAATCTGATGGTTCTAGTATCATTGACGTCATTTCTTGCCAACTGTCAGTAGGAAGAAACTAAGCCTCCACTTGCCAGCCTCTACAGTTCAACTCATTTACAAGATGTTTCCCTATTCTGGGAAAATCCCAAATAAAAGAGCGTTTGATTAATAACATTAACGGAACATGGTGAATCATTTATGATTATTTGAAGCAAGTGCACTTTCTTTAACTGCTACTTGGATAGTAAACACTCAAAACTAATATAAAAAGGACTGGGGAGATTGCTCAGTGGTTAAAGGTGCTTACTTGCTAATCCTCTGGCAGGGGTTAATTTCCCCAGTACCCATGTAAATCCAGAGCAACAAATTCATGCATGCATCCAGAGTTTTTTTTTTGTTTTTACAAGAAACCCTGACATACCCATTCTCTACCTCTCTCTCTCTTTCTCTCTCTTCCTCTAAAATAAAAGTAATTTAAAAATTAAATTTAAAAAATAAAAATAAAATATATACTAGTCTTCTGCTGCTATGTTGACTTGATCAACTATTCTGTTTAACTGAGGAACTAAATATTCTTGAAAATATAAGCTCCATGTTTTCTTTAACATATAAGATATATCTTTGAGATATTAAGTAGCTACCAGTTACTGAGTACCAAGCAAGCATAAAATCAATAGGTTTATTCATCTGTTTCATCAACCCAACACATATTAAATGAACAACTATCATAAGCATGATAATTTGAATTTTTACAAAAACAAACAACTAAAGCTAGATGTGGTGGCAACCACTTGAAATATCAACACTAGGAAGGCTGAGACACACACAAGCTTTCTTTTTTCTAACATACATAAAATTTTATATATTTTAATTTTGTTTATAAATTTTAACATTTCTATTGAGAAATTTAATACCTAACCTAACTGTAATTTGATTGCATTTGCTTCCTCTTTTGTCCTCCCTCCCCCACTTCTATTTCACTGAGTACACTATTCTATCCAAGCAGTCCTTGTCCTATTTTGATAGTTCATTCTTGCCTTCTTTCTGTGTCCTACTAGTCAAAATGTTGATGGGCTCAGAATTGCACCAATCTTATGGGGTGATATCAGTCACTGTGAGGTCATGAATAAATGTATTTTTTATCACAATCCCTTTCCATTACTTTCCCTTGACCCCTTCCCCATCTTACTTCCAATGAAACCCTTCTTCCCAACTAGTCCCTCTTCTATTTTGATATTTTGGGTAGATGTGAACTTATGAGTTTTGTTGACTGCATGAACACAAGTAGTAGAGGAATATTTACCAGACTTCATGACTTCAGACTACCATTACATAAAATGTCTCTTATTCTTTCTGGAACCATTAACTGTGCATAATTTCTCAATGAGGGATGGAGACCTCATGTCCTTTTCCATCACCCAAATTGGAATGCTGATGGACTCAGTATCATGTGAATCTTTTGCAAAAAAAAAAAAAAAAAAAAAAAAAAAACAGCTGCTATGAGGTCGTGAATGCAATGATCATGTCATTTCTTGATATTTGCATTATTGAGAGGCCGGTAGTGGTAGAGGACTTAACCTAAGCATTTATTATCCTACAGCATGAATAATGAAGTCTGTCATATTTGTTCTCATTGTTATGCAATATTTGGGCTACAGTAAGATGATATTGGTCCATGATTCCTTCAAGGAGAATATGCCTGCAGAGGATATATTCTATTTTATTAGATTTCTTGTTTGTTTATTTATTTTGTATTAGTTATGTACATAGTGTGTATACAGCCATGTTGGTATCATAATTAGCATCTTCCCTGTCCTCCCCCCTCCACAGGGACCATCCTCACTGGGGAATATGGGTTGTGCATTTTTGGGTTAGCCATTGGTTATGGGAAAGAGGCAATGTCTGTGTGCATAATGGCCCAACCTGTGGCTCTAACAATCTTTTCGCCTGTTCTCCCACGAATTTCCCTGAGCCATATTTGGTTTGTTTTAGGTCTACTTCAGTGATGAGGTCTTGGGAGCCTCTGTGTCTCTGGATATCTGGTTTGGTAAAAGTTGAGTGTTCTCTGTATCTATCTCCTTCACCCTTGTGACAGCCACAAGTTTGAGGACTTCTTAGTATACATAGTGAGTTCAAGGATAGCCTGGTGTATGTTGTGCGTTTTATGTCAGCCTGGGCTACAGAGTGAGCTTCTCTCTCAAAACACTAGATAGATGATAACAAGTTGGAAAAATAGATGATAGATAGATAGATAGATAGATAGATAGATAGATAGATAGATAGATAGATAAATAGATAGATAGATATAGATGATATATAGGCAATTCTTACCAACTGTGAAAGTTCTATATAAAAGGGTCTCCCATGACTGCATAGAAGCAAGTATCACTTCTTTTTGTACTTAGAAATTATATATATTCTTGTTCAAAATGTACTTTTTGGCTGGGCGTGGTGGTGCACACCTTTAATCCCAGCATGCAGGAGGCAGAGGTAGGAGGATCGCCATGAGTTTATGGCCACCCTGAGACTCCATAGTGAATTTCAGGTCTGGCTGGGCTACAGTGAGACTCTACCTCAAAAAAAAAGTATTTTTTTTTGTACCTTTACTCATCTTTTTTGGCTTTTATTTGAGTCAAAAACTTAAATACATTCTCCAAAGATAGCCAAACATTATTTCAAAAGAGGGGTTCCCAAGTAGTCTGGGCAAAAGTGTCATCACTGGCAAATTATGTAGCCCCAAGATATTATCAAAGGGAAGACCTGTACTTTGTTTACTGCAGCAAATTCTGAAAAGTTGGGAAAAAAAATCATTCACAGTGCTTTGCAGCACCAGTCTTTGCCTCCTTAGTCTTCTCAGGGATCCTTGCCTCCAATTCTCACTGATAAAATCAGAAGTGTGTCCTTACTGTCTCAGAGCTAAATAGAAGCCAGGGCATCACCCTTTCAACCACCATTGTGTAAGAGGGGTCCACACATTAATCCAGTTTTCAGTATTTGAACCTCTAGGGCACCTGTAACTATTGGTGTTTCATGTGGTTTGCCTTGGTTTTTCAGTTGTGTTTTTTATGTCTTTCCAGTTGCTTATTACTACTGTTAGTAGTCTTTTAAAGGAAATAACTCTATCATACCTTTTCATTTATGTTATCTATATTATTCTCATCCAGCTAATTCATGCTCTGTGCTTCTTTTATGACCTCTTAATATGGAAGCTTAATTTTCTTTTAGTCTAATAATATATGCATTTGACTCAATAAACTTTCTGTCAAATACCACTCACATTGTGCCCCCAAATTGGTGAGGAATATCTTAATGCCTTTATATGCATTTTCTAATTCTAATATTACCTATGTAGCTGTATTTTTAACTTCAAAAGGTGGGAACTAAGTTCAGTTTCTGTTGTCTCATTTATTTCTGATTTATTTATTTGTATATATGTGGGTGGTGGGGGATACAACTGAGCCTCTTGCCCCTACAAGAGAACACTAGATGCTTGGGCTACTTTTTTGCTTGTTTGGACCACTTTTTGCATCTGCCTTATGAGGGCTTCTTAGGAGTTGAACCTGGGTCAGCAGACTTTGCAAATAAGTGCTTTTAACAGCAGAGCCATCTTCCCAGCCTATTTCATTTATTCTTGATATTTATTTATTTATCTTTTTTTATGTAGGGTCTCATTCTGGCCCAGGCTGACCTGGAATTACCTATGGAGTCTCAGGGTGGCCTTGAACTCATGGCAATCCTCCTATCTCTGCCTCCCAAGTGTTGGGATTAAAGGTGTGCGCCACCACGCCCAGTTTTTTTCTTTATTTCTAATGTACTTAGTATGTTTCAAGTTCCTCCAAAATGAAACTTTCCTTCCTGGAGGTAGATTTCTTAAGGCTCAGAAAGTAAACAACCCACAAACCCTAGAGGCTCCTGAAATTTAGAATGTCCCCAATATTATAGAAGCAGTAGACACCTGCTGGAGAGGACACTCTCATACAAGCCTGAACTGCTTGGGTTGGGAAGTCAAAGAGCTTCTCAAGGCCTGGATTGTGAGACAGTGGGGCATGGGGGCAGATAGTATCCATGTGAGTGCATGGCAGCAAGGAAACTGAGGAATGTAACTACTCATCCGGAGATGGTAACTCGGGTAATGAGATTTAAGTCAGAAGATACTGTATAGACTTTTGTATTGATTGAGCTATACTGTATAGTCTTTAGTCTTAACACTGTGGTCTTTTTAATTGTTTCAAGGCCATGATCTGTACTGCAGCTTCTGACCTATACTGAAAATCTTCTTGTGTTTCTTTTTATCTCCATAGCACAAGCTGCAGGCATCTGTCTGCTAATTAACTTTTTTCCCCCTGTTTTCTGTAAAACTTGCTTATCACATACTCAAGGTCTCTGGCACCAGACTAGGGCTTGAAGTCTAAGACTTAACAATAATGAGAGGAGTCATAGATAGGTATATAAGCTCTGAACCACCAAGACTCAAAGAGTCCAGGCTTTAGAAGAGATTCACCTGGGCCCGGACTGACCTGAAAATAAACTTTCATCCTAATTCTCCACTTGGCCTCTGATGCCAGTCCTGTGTGCCACAGTTTCCTATAACAATCCCTCCTTGAGACAAAGGCTGCATAACCTGAGGCAACATGACAGTAGTTCGCCCCTTGTGGACTAACTTATATGAGCCATTAAGGACATTTGGTTTTCCTTAGCTGAGGTCCCCATGAATATCAGAGAATGACAACAGAGGAAGGATAGGCTTTATTGAGGAAACTGGGTATGGGAATGGTGGCATTTGATGTGCAATTCTGTGAATTCTGTGAAGACCAGGAGAGTTAAGAAAGAGGTTGATTCAGCAGGGACCTCAGGACTGGTATGGGGCTTTATTGAAGGGTGGGACACTATCCCCCCACCTCAGAGTATGTGGTGTAAAGGACACTGTGGTGGAGATTACTTGCCCATCTCAGGGCACTTTCAGTGCCAAGCATGGCCATAGAAAGATAAAGGCCACAGTGCTGGCTCAGAGACTATCAGAGCCAAGGAGCTGGCTCCAATGATAGGTAGGGCAGGCTAGAGTGCAGCTCTTGGTCCCGAATCAGGCTGAGCAGCACAAGTCATCCCCACTGAGACTATTAGAGATGGGTAAATGCACAGCAGCCCTATGGCAGCAGCTGTGCCCAAGGATGAGGAAGGAAGATGGCTTACAAAAAATGTAGATTCACACTGCTGGCCCCAACATCGTTAATTTGAGGAAACAACTGGAACAAGTGATGGAATCTTTCCTGTGGGATTGGATCTCGCTAACACTTTCCATTAGTATCCCCTTGGTGCTGACTTTTGAGACCAACTTGATGATGGTTTGGACTAGATGGCAGTAGGCCATAAGACATTCTGTTCATCCTCTGTAAAAGGTTATAGATATCTTATAGATTAAATTATAAATAGCAATGAAATAGCTTATAGATTTGTAAAAGCATCTAAAGGAATATAAAGGCAGCAGTTATGAGTTTGGAAGATGGTATCCTGCATTAGCAGGAAAATGTATAAGGTTGTTGGGTAACAATCTCAGGGCCAGGGGTATGCTACTGCCCTATGAGTTGTTGACTAGAGAGGCCCCTGATGCTCCCAAACCAGTAATGGCTATTAGCAATGCTGCCGGCTGCATGTCAGAACTAGATGATAGCACCTTGTTGCTAAAGACACTGCAGGCTTTGAGTGTGGGACATGAAGAAATCAAACTGGGACTAAACCAGAGAATCCCCCACCACACACACATACACCCTCATCCCACACTCTCTGCCCAGATAGCTGTCATAGTGCCACAGGGCACCATGTAGGCTGCTGGGGGAGAATTATCACCAACAGTTCTACTTGACTTTGGGCCCTGCACACTAACATGCCAGGCAACATATGAGCATATGCCCACTGGTACAGTAGTGGCATGACTATTATGGGTACACCCAATTGCTTCTCACGTGTATTTTAGCCTCACTCCATAAGACAAAAACCCTATCTGGTACTATAAGCCAGGACAAAAGTACATGGCTGGGGATGTCATAGGCTCCAGTGGGAAAGTAACTGCTATTATTCTTTGTCAAATGCACTTGATACACTTCTCAAATTTCTTTCTAAACATTAGTGTGTATCCCCATACATAGATCACTGTTACCATCAGCCTCAGTCAGTCATAGAAGGAAACTTCTTTTGGTGCAACGGGAGATGTACTGCAGAGACTCAACTGGTTAATTTCCTGATACTAAGTGACTGTTTCTATGGTATAATTGCCTAACAACTCTATTACCCCTTCCCCACTGCCACCACCCACCACCACCATCAAGGCTCAGGGAACTTTGCAGAAGAGAGAGAACTAAGTGCTGGAGGAAGGGATGATGTGGGCAGCGATTTCCTGAAATGAAACACACCTTCCATTCTAGACGGAGGCTCCGCAGGAAGCAAACAAATCACAAGCCTTGAGAAGCTCCTGAAACTTCCGAGATTCACAAGGCCCATTCCCAAGGTTATAGAAGCAATAAACGAGTGCAGGAGGGGGGACTCTCCTAACAGCAGAGCAGCCTGCAAGTTCTGAGTCATCACCTCTGCTCAGGTGGGCTTTTTGGTGATGCAGTTGCCTTTGAGTCATCCATGCTTCTGCAAGTTCCCCAGTGAACCCACAGTTCCCTAGGCTAGACTTGGATGGATTCATATCTTGGACTGTTCACAGTGTTCTATCTGGAGTGAAAGGACATTTGCTCACATCTCCTGAGGAAAAGTTAGCATAACTGTGCTAGGAAGGAATAAGGCATTGCATAATGTTTTTATGACATTTACCTTTCACTCCATAGTCAGATTTTGTAAAACCTGCATGTTCTTAAAAATCATACAACATATTCTCCAATATATGTACTAACAATATAAATTACTCTTCTCTTAGAAATACATTTCACAAGATGTTTTTTTTTTTTTCTTAAAAATCCAGGCTTTCATCATTGCTTTGTTTGCTTTTACAAAGCAGTTGCTTTTAGGCATGTGTGTATGCATAGTTATATGTGTGCAAGAGCAGGTATACATGCATGCATATATGTGCATAGGAGGACCAGAGTATGGCATTGTCTTTCTGAATTACTTGTCATCTTTATTTTTAACTATTATGTTTTAGAGAAGTTGTCTTATGTCCCCTCCCACCTTGTCCCAATTTCCCCAAGGGCTGTCTTCAGTGGGGTTATTGGTGTTCATTGTTGGGTAGTTAAGGCTTCAGGCAGTCTGAGACAGGGCTTTACACTGAAAGAAGATAGACTAGCTAGCCAGAAAGCAGGGATCTTCGTCTTTACTTCTCCAGTACTGGGATCATCAATATGTTCTACAATGCCCAACTTTTATGGGGGTTAAGGGTCCTCATGCTATGAGATAGCATTTTAGTGACTGAGTCATCTCCCGAGCTCCTAGGATGGTTGTTTTAATATATGCTAGAGTATGTTTATTTGAGACATTATTTTTTCCTTGAATACCTGCCCTCCCCAGCAAATTATAGTGTACCAGCAGGCATTGGGTATACATTTATTTTATTTTATTTTTATTTATAGCGACAGACAGAGAGAAAGACAGATAGAGGGAGAGAGAGAGAATGGGCATGCCAGGGCTTCCAGCCACTGCAAACGAACTCCAGACGCGTGCGCCCCCTTGTGCATCTGGCTAACATGGGACCTGGGGAACTGAGCCTCGAACCGGGGTCCTTAGGCTTCACAGACAAGCGCTTAACCACTAAGCCATCTCTCCAGCCCATGGGTATGCATTTTTTTCAGCAGTGGCTTATATTTATGTAACATCAATTCTAAGAAGTATGAGAAATATATGACATCAATTGGTTTTGATTCAGATGACAAGGAATAACCAATCTAATCTCTTATTTGTGGATTTTCAGTCAGCACAATCCATATTCTCTGTTATATGCCCTAGACCACATGCTATCAGGTGAAACCTGCTTTACCTTTCTCTTTTAGGGGGTGTGCATGTGTGTGCATGTTTGTTCATATATGGGGGCACGTGCTTGGGGGTGCCTGTGAGTGCATGTGTGGCTGGAGTCCAGAGGACAATATTGGGTGTCATCTTCAGGTATAACACCTTTTTTGAGACAGATTCTCACATTGTCCTCTCGCTCACCAATTAGGCAAGACTAGATATAAAGGAAATATAAAGAAAGGGAAGGGGGATTAATAGAATGGTACTGTATATATGTAAGTAGAAGAACAGATTAATGGGGGTGAAAAGTCTTAGGTGAGGTCAGGGGAAGAGACTGAGTAAAGGAAAGATGGAGGGAGGATGAATGAAAACCTAAGAGGATATAAATAAGTCATGTGGAAACGAACTTTTTTGGACAATGAAACACACAGGAGCCATAGATTGTTACTAGAAAATTTTCAGTGCCAGGTATGGGATACCTTCCAGTGTGTTTCTGGCCAGGGAGGTCCCTGATGCCCCCAAAACATTACAGGCCATTGCCAAAGCCCTTGGTTTTCCACCAGAAATAGATGGTAAGACCCTACTGCTGAAGACTCCACATACTTGGACTGAAACGTCACTGAGAAACCCTGCTGGAGCTGAGTTGAAAACCTACTCCATGTAGACCAGCTGACAGAAAGTTGGAAAAAGCCATGCTGCATTCAGTTCCATGGGAGAGAGAGAAATCACCAGTGAAGATACTCAACAGTGGACACTGCAAGCCTTATATTTGGCCATCCAAACCAAATGAGCCAATGGCGCAATAGTGGCACAGTGTCTGTTATAGGGGAAACCAACTGTCCTCTAATTTTACTGGAGGCTCACTCCATGGGAGAGAATATATCCCTGATACTGAAATCCTACAACAGGGTTAGTAATGAGCCCTTGGGGTGTAACTTCTGCTGCTGTCTGGCTCAATGTATATACTATGCTCACCAACCTGTCCAGTAAGCACTTCTTATAATGTTCATACCCATTTATTAATGTTACTCTCATTTTTGGTTAGAGAGCTTTCTCTTTTCAGATGGCAGTGACCTAGGGTTGACACAGAAAGCACTGAAATTTCTCAATCACACCTTCCATAGCTCAGGGTCCATTGCAGAATAGGTGGTAGAAAGGGCCAAAGGAAGGGTGGGACTCCTTACAATGTGCTCCACCAGACACAAAATGGCCAGGACATCCATGACCTCACAGTGCCTAACACTACCTACACAAGACCATTATAACAGGAGGTAAAAGATCATGACATCAAAATAAAAGAGAGACTATTTGAGAGGAGGAGAAGATATGATGGAGAGTGGAGTTTCAGTATGGAAAGTGAGGGGATGGAGGGAATTACCATGGGATAGTGTTTGCAATTATGGAAGTTATCAATTAAAAAAAGTTTTTCTTTTTTGTAAGACTATATGGTAAGAGAGCTACAAGGTCCTTCCTGTATCAGCCTCCCCAGCACTGGGATTACAAGCATTTGCCTACACACTTTACACACTTGGCATTTTACATGGGTACTGGGGATCAAACTCGACTCTTCATGCTTTACAGGCATGTGCTTTAATGACTGAGCTATCTTCCCAGCCCTCCTAGTTTATCTTAATCATTTTACTAAACTCATGTGACAAATGTGTCCACTAATTATGAATGCTCAGAAAATGTGAAGAAGCCATTAGAAATTATGGGAGAGGAGGAGCATTTTTCTGCAAGCAACAATGAAGAAGAAAAAGGAACTATGATTAAAGGCTAAACTGATTGTAGAAGGTTATTCTATAGATGTTCAGAAATGGTGTGTGCTGGAGGGAGTGGAAATGGTTTGAGAGAGAGGTAGAAGTTGAGACCACTGAGGAGCACTTGAACTGTATATTCATCCACTGTGTAAAGTACCAATCTGCCTGCTTAGCAGGCCTTACTCCTCAGCACCCCACTTTGCCTGCCACATCCGTAGCAGATGAATGAGCTGGGAGTCTAATTTAAGGGCAAATTGTGGTTCACCAGGGCTAAGATGAGACTGGAGACTCTGTCTGAGACTCTGTGTGCCTTTCTGTCAAGGAATGCTGCTGCTTGTATTGTTGATGCATTATTAATAAGTTCTCCAAAAAGGGGCCATGTTTCATTCACTCTTACATTTCCACATCCTAGCATTCTTCCTTAAACATAATAGGCTTGATCAATGGTAAATCAACAAACATTAAGGATAAGGAATGTCCTTCCAGACTGAGGATAGACTTCGAAGGGCAACAGGAAATGGCCATGTTAATGTGTTGTTCTGACAGATGTAGAAAACTGGATCATTGAGGAAGAAATTAAGACACTCCATGAAATAAGACTACAAATTGCTATTTTAAGTCTTAAAATATGGTATCAGTAAAAATTTTGGACAGAAGACAGGAGGGACAACAATGGATATCAGATAATTTTTTCATTACAGCATAAAATCTAGAGATTTTTTTTCTGTGAATAACTTTATCGATTACCTGTTGTCACAGTCAGCTCAACACTACTGGGATGAACCTCCAAACCACACAGTTTATGGGAGGAATGACATTTATTTCAGCCTTACAAATCCAGGGGAAGTTCCATAATGGCAAAAGATGTCTCCCTTTACCAAACCCACCTGGGGGCGGGGGCGAAAAACATCAGCAGCACCACAAGCAAGCACATGCTGGGAACCCCAGGCAGAGTTCAAGACCCCAGTAACACCTCAGGGCTCAACCTTACGATCTGCCCACAATGACATCTCCTCCAGCCAGACAGCTGGAAATCCAAGTCTTACAAGCTTTAATGAATTTCTGAATCTACTGGAGGACATAACTTCAAACTACCACACCTCTAAAATAATAATCTTCCTTTGGGGCTGGGTTGAGAAGTCACTTGCCATGCAAAAGTGAAAACTTGAATTTGGGTCCCCCAAACCCAAATAAATGCTGAGCATCCCAACACACATTTGTATTCTCAGCTATCAGGATGCACAGATAGGCAGACACCTGGGACAAACTATGTAGCTACAGTGGCTGAATTGGTGAGCTCTGTGTTGTGGGAGAAACCCTGTCTCAATAAGTAAAATGAAGAGCAAATGAGGAAGACACTTGACATCAACACTGCCCTCCACACTCATACAGTGTGCCTACACACATATGAACATGCATATGCACACCCACATACATACACATGCAAAAAATACTAATACTACTCTTTCTCTCTCTCTCTCTTTCACTGTCTCTCTCTCTCTCTCTCTCTCTCTCTCTTTGAGGTAGGGTCTCACTTTAGCTCAGGCTGACCTGGAATTCTCTATGTAGTCTCAGGGTGGCCTCAAACTCACGGTGATCCTCCTACCTCTGCCTCCTGAGTGCTGGGATTAAAGGCGTGTGACACCACGCCCAGCTCATAATATTACTCTCAATTACATGATTTCTAGAGTTCATCATATGGCTTAGCGGTTAAGCACTTGCCTGTGAAGCCTAAGGACCCCGGTTCGAGGCTCGGATCCCCAGGTCCCACGTTAGCCAGATGCACAAGGGGTCGCACACATCTGGAGTTCGTTTGCAGAGGCTGGAAGCCCTGGCACGCCCATTCTCTCTCTCTCTCTCTATCTGTCTTTCTCTCTGTGTATGTCGCTCTCAAATAAATAAATAAATAAATAAATATTTAGAGTTCATCATATAGCCAGGTCTTTGTCTTCAGGGCTAGTTTTTTTTTTTCCTTTGGGGGGGGGGATTCTCTCTTCTACATTATATAAAATACGTTAAATAAACCCACATCCTACAGGAAGCATAACTAGTTACTATAAAAATGGCAAGGATTATGTAATTATATTTTATGATATTTGGCTTCAAGTCATTTTTAATTTATAAATTGTTTCTAATTTCTCAGCAACCACCATGAATGCACACAAGCTCTTACAGAGTGGGAAAGTATAACTTGCAGATGGTTTTACAATGCAATGAAATATTTATACATACTAAATGTATTAATTACCAAAGTTGACAATGTTAGGCTTTGTAGGCATTTAATTAAACATTTATTCATTTCAATTTACAGATGTCACTTTGTATTTTGAGACCCATAAATTTCATTTCACATCTCAAATACTTTTATGTTCTCAAGAAGATCCCAAAGCCTTGTTCAGACATTCACAGGGCTTAATGAATTAACTGGCTGCAGTCCATCTCCTGTCTCTCCTAATCCTGCATTGGGAATATGACCAATCATTTTATAAGCTTAACAAGAATTGGCAAAGAGGATCTCTGCGTTGCAAAAGAAGAAACTAATCTACAGAGTATTTATTTTTTGTGTGTGTGACAGAGACTATGCCATTTTGGGTCCAAAACAACAAGTGTTAAGCTGTTCCTCATTTTGTAGTACTGGTACATTATTTGTCTGAAAGTTCTTTGTTGCTTTAAAGTTTCTATTTTTATATTATTTATTTATTTATTTAAGAAAGACAGAGAAAAAGAGACAGAGAGGAAGAGAGAATGGGTGCTCCAGGGCCTCCAGCCACTGCAAACAAACTCCAAAAGCATGTACCACCTTGTGCTCTGGCTTATGTAGGTCATGGGAAATTGAGCATGAGTCCTTAGGCTTTCCAGGCATGTACATTAACTGCTAAGCTATCTCTCCAGCCCTAAGGTCTTTTTTTAATTTCATAAACTGGCAATATTTTTGTGTTTTGTCTTGTCTTGTTTTTATTTTTTAATCCTGTTTTGTTTTGAGATGAAGTCTTGGCATGTTGCCCAGGCTGATCTTGAACTTATGGGCTCAAGTGATCCACCTGCATCAATCTCCCAAGGAAGCAGAACTCTAGGTGCACAGCACCAATAAAAGATTTTAAACTATGGGCCTTGAGAGAGAGCGAGCTCAGGGGTTAAATAAAAAGGCAACTTGCTCTACAAGCTTGCTGATCTGAGGTCAAAATTCCCAGCACCTATATAAAGTCAGACATAAAGTAGTGTGCATGTCTGCAATCCCAGTGCCCCTATGGCAACGGGAAACAGCCAAGAGAATCCTGAAACTTGCAGGCCAGAGGCAAAAAGACAAGGTAGACATTATCTCCAAAATGAAGTGGGAAGAGAGAACCAACACCCCAAGGTTGTCCTCCGACCTCCACACGCACACACACAAACAAAATAACTAAATCATTTTAAAAGGATTTTGAGCACAAAACTCATCAAAATGCTGAGACGAGGTGACAGTGGAATATTAAGCACTAAATGGGACATCTCTATTGTTGCAGTCCGGTTCGCATTGCTGGTAGAAATCACCCAACAAGAGTAGCTTCTGGGAAAAAGAGATTTATTTTGGCTTACAGGCTCAAGGGGAAGCTTCACGATGGCAGGGAAAACGATGGCATGAGCAGAGGGTGGGCAACACCCCCTGGCCAACATAAGGTGGACTACAGCAACAGGAGGGTGTGCCAAACACTGGCATGGGGAAACTGGCTATAAAGCCCTTAAGCCCGCCCCCAACAATACACTCCCTCCAGGAGGCGTTAATTCCCAAATCTCCATCAGCTGGGAACCTAGCATTCAGAACACCTAAGTTTATTGGGGACACCTGAATCAAACCACCACATCTATCATAACTTCCAAGACTCAGGGAACATTGCAGAAGAGGTGGCAGAAAGAACGTAAGAGCCAAAGGAAAGAGAGGAGTGCTTTGGGATACTGTCTTCAGACACAAAGTCACCATGGCATTCATGATCTGATAGTCGCTGACACTACTTACACAAGACCTGCACAATATGAGAACAAAACAATGGTGACACCAAAATAGAACAAGCAGTTGTAAAGAAGAGGGGGTTCAGTGGACTGGGATGGAGTAGGGTTGGATAAAGGAGGGTGATGGGAGAGGATTATGATCAGGAAACACTGTGAATGTATGAACATTGTCAATAAAAAGTTGAAAAAAATAAAAAAATGTTAAAGTTTGAAGAAAAACAAGCTGGTTTTGAGCTATTTTTCCATCTTGCTTACAGAATTCATCAACTCTTAATCATCTATAGTATAAAAGTTTACTAAACACTGAAACTTCCAAACGATGAAACAATAAGAACTATAAAATCCCTTATATTTGCCTTTAGATGTTATTTTAGTTTAGTCTCATGCATTCATGGGATGTAACAATGCTTTAGAATAATATAATCACTGGGTTAGGTCTCTTGATCTTCCCTATTATGCCTTCCATGAGAAATTTTTCTGATATTCTATATCAGGAAAATCAGGCAACAAGGTCTGAGGACATGGCTCCGTGGGTAAGAGCTTTTATTGCACAATCATGAGGGCCTGAGTTTGGTCCACAGCACCCATGGACAGAGCCAAACATGGTTGCTGTCACTTCCACAAGGCCTCTACAAAATGAGCTCTTCCACATTTGCACACGGATGAAGAATAAGGGAAAAATAAAGAGGGTCAAGTTAGAAATCAGGAAGGGGGGATGGAGGAAGAAAGAAAGCATTGGAAAGGGATTATGATCAAATTACTTTTCTCTTGTGTGTCATGGTGTGTGTGTGTGTGTGCATGTGTGTGTGTGTGTGTGTGTGTGTGTGTGTGTGTGTGATTATGCAGGTGTTCAAGCTGATGTGTTTCCCAATGTGTTCTCGTGTGGTGGCTGGAGAACATTAGATGTCCCCTTCCATCACTCACCTGCTAGTTTTTCCTTGTAACAGAGTCTGTTACTGCTTTTAGGGATCAGTCACAAGCTCTAGCAGTTTCCCAGTCTCTCCTTCCCACAGCTATGCCCATGGGTACTAGTGATTTGAATTCTGGTAATCTCAGGCCACTTTAGGCTCATACATGAATCATACTCACCCATAGTCATCCAGCCCCACATTTTCTTCATATAGGAAAACTGTCGATAAAAAGTTAAAAGTAAACAAGAAAAAAAATTATACCACCTATACTGTTTTAGAAAACTGACAGGGAAAGAAAGGAAGTATGTTTGAGGGAATGAACGTGCTAATTCCTTGCATTTTGTCATTATGCATTATATGCATGTATTGAATTAGCCACTGTACCCCACTAATAACAATAATTATTATGGGTCAATTAAACTCATAAATGTTTATCACTGAGTTTTAAAGTAATATATATTTCCTTTCCTTAAAACACCCAGGGGCTGGAGAGATGGCTTAGTGGTTAAGGCACATGCCTGTGAAGGCTAAGGACCCAGGTTTGATTCTGCAGGTCACATATAAGCCAGATGCATGAGGTGGCACATGCTTCTGGAGTTCGGTTGAAATGTCTAAAGGCCCTGGCCCTCCCATTTCTCCCCCTCTCTCTCTCTTCCTCTCTCTGTCTCTCTCTCTCTCTCTCTCTCTCTCTCTCTCTCTCTCTCTCTCTCTCTCTCTCTCTCCATCTCTCTGTCTCTAATAAATAAGTAAATACAAATAAAAGTCTAAAAAACAACACCCAGTCATGACTAAACATGCTTGTAAATTTAACTCTGAAATAGGTTGAAACAGGAGGATCTCTGGGGCTCACTGGGCAGTCAGGCCAACCAAAAACCAGGAATCTGCAGGTCCCATGAGGGAAATGAAGATGTAAAACAATAGAGAAAGACATCCAATATCTTCCTCTGGTTTTCATATGCATATACACAAGGTATGTATATCTGTACATATGCGTTCATATCACACACACAAACACACACATCACATCACATACCTGCACACGCACCAATAAATAGGAAAAAAAACAAACAAAAGGAATCAGAATTAGTGTTCTTTGAAAGTACAAAGGAAGAAAGTGATTTTTTTAGGATTTCTGCTGAATTCTTGATACATTCCCTGTATCATCTTGAATAACCTTTAGAACAATTCTGTGTGGTTTGCCATCAAATTCAAGCATAATACTCAAAGAGCCATGTCTTTGCATAGGGTCTTTGGAAATGGATTTGGTTCACATTCCCCTGAAACACAAAGATAATTATGTCATTTTAAATTTTTGGTCAAGATCTCTAATAGACTAAAGATCCCACATATATTCATTAAGTTTAGTCTGTAGAAATGTAGCTCGTGAGGGTGGTGCTGGTACCTGCTTGGCATGTGGTAAAGGACTTCTTGCTGAATCCTAACATGGGAGAGGGTATCATATAGTGAGACAGGGCAAACACACCAAGAGGAAGTCATTTGGATAACAAAGATACTCTAGTGACAATCTATTACTACATAGATGGCTTAAGCAACTCATAGGAGCAGAGTTCTCATCATGGCATCTCCTCTGACAGGTCCCAGTACTCAACACTTTTGCACTGGGGGCCAAGTTTCCACACACGAAATTTGGAACACATGTACAACAAAATGTAAATATAGTCTCAAATAGTTGAAATCTCATTCTACATTTGAACTCTCTAATTTGACTCTGTGATATATGAATTTTATGTTGCCCTTTACAAAAGAATATGTTCAACTTTATGACATGTTAGAGCCTGCTTATCTTTTTCCTTACAATATTTACTTTTTGTGTAATAATTTTATTGGACATCTCATTTATTTTCCATTAGTTAAATACATTATGTAACATATACAATTTCTTAAAATAGAGCTAGGGTTATTTTTACTAAAATAATTCTTCCTCAGAATCTCCATTTCAAAAGTCTATTTTAGACATGGCTTTTGAACTTAATTTTGATCTCTGTTTACTGTGTATCACCAGTGTTCTATTTATAGCCAAGTTTTAACATTCCCATGTTGCATTTGACCTATTATGCCTGACATCTAATTCTTTCACTGAGATGTAATTCAAACATAAAGTATTTAATTTAGGAGCCCAAAATACTTAAGCAAAGTGATGGAGTCTGGTATTTATTATAAATGCAAGCATTTTCTTACAAACTTGAAAGATGACTATGTCAACTCCAATTATATTTTGTGCTATGATGAAGTACTGACTAATACTTTGACTAAGGTATGATATGAAAGCTATGAAAAGCTTTTCATTTTGCCTATCAAATAAATCTTCAAAGAGTAACTAAGTATTTGAAGGTATATGAAAGAAGGATGTTGGTAGAGTGCTTGTCTGGTTTGAACCCAGCACCACATAAACTGGATGTAATAGGACAAAATATAATACTAACATTCAGGAGGTGGGAACGAAGGATAAGTTCAAGGTCAACTTCAGTTACATAGCAAGTTCATGGCCATCCTTGGATACTTGAGATCTTGTCCAAAAAGAAGGCAAGCTGGGGATATGTCTCAGTGAGTTACATGCTTGCTGCATATCCCATGATGACCTGAGTTCAAATATCCAACATTCACATAAATACTTGGCATGGTGTCATGTGCCTGTAATTACAGTGCTGGGGAGATAGAGACAAGTAGCTGGCTAGCTAGTATAACCAAATTGGTGACCTCTGGGTTCCATGTGAGACTTTATCTCAAAAAAAAAAAAAACACATCAGACAGCAACTGAGGAAGACATAAATCATTGGCCTCCACATGTAAACATGTGCACATACACCCACATGTGTGCCCACCACATACATAAGAACATGCATAAATACATACATACATATGAAGAGAACAGGAGGAGGAGCAAAATGTAGATATCAAAGGTAATGGAGACAGAAGTTATTTAAAAAATGTAAAAGCAGATAGAATTTGAAGTCGACTCCATGGCAGGAAAATCATGCCTGGTAATTCATGCCTAAAATTCTAGTCAAAAGCCTATGGCTTAGAAGGTCAGAGACCTTAGATAGGCAATTACTAATGTTTGACTAAGTGATTATGTTGTGCCCATAAAATTGCCTTCTAAATATTTATATTTATGTTCATAGATTAGTGTTGTTATCACCTTTGGTCAGAGAAAACTCTTTTTACAAACAATAGCAACTATTGGGGAGACTCAAAAGAAGTCAAAAAATCAGTGACTAATAAGTTCTTAGCACTAAATTAGACATCTCTATCACACCCTCCAAGGCTTAGCAAACATTGCAAAAGAAGTAACACAAATAATGTGATAGACAAAAAATGTGGGGGGGATGTTTTAGAATGTTGACTTTTAGATACAAGGTGGCTGTTGCATTCATGGCCTGACAACAGCTATCATTACCAGCAAGAGACCTGCACCATACTGGACCCCTCAACACATCACCATGGATGATAGAGGAGAGTAAAAACATGCCATGAAAATGAGAGTGACCAATTGGAAAGTAGGAGAGATTCAGTGAAAGGATGTTGGGGGCACAAAAAAAAGTAATGGGAAGAGGACCACAATCAGGAAACATTTTTAATGGGAAAAGACATAAAAGGTCAAAGGAACCTAGACAGAGCAGACCCTGCTCACTGCCTACTCAATATCTAGTCTGCCTCCTTTCTGCATGGGAGACTCATCTTCCCAGCATGCCTAGAATGAGGATTGGCTGTGTGACACCAAAATGATAAGGGTAACATAAACTAAAACTTTCAGGGGTTCTGAATAAACTTTTATTGATTTGGTTTGTTTTGTTTTGTTTTGTTTTTCGAGGTAGGGTCTCACCCTAGCCTCCAGGCTGACCTGGAATTCACTATGTAGTCTCAGGGTGGCCTCAAACTCATGGTGATTCTCCTACCTCTGCTTCCCAAGTGCTGGGATTAAAAACATGCACCACCATGCCTGGCCATGAAAAAACTTTTGCTACCCTAGTAAAAATAGTTGGCATGGGTCATGTCCCTGAATGTGAACATGAAGTCTGAAACAACAGCATCCATCTTGTGGACACGCACACACACACCCACACAAACAGAGGCATGAGAGAAAATCAGGAGAATTGAAACCAGCCTAAGCCTCCTGACATGAACCCCATGCTCATACTCATCTATCACCATCACATTTATTACTTTTTGTTTAAATTTTTTGTTTATTTCTTCCTACTTTTGGTACTTACATTTTTGACATTATATTTTGACATTATACATGTATATAATGTATTTTTTTATTTAAATTTTTTATTTATTTGAGAGCGACAGACACAGAGAGAAAGACAGATAGAGGGAGAGAGAGAGAATAGGTGTGCCAGGGCTTCCAGCCTCTGCAAACGAACTCCAGACGCGTGCAACCCCTTGTGCATCTGGCTAACGTGGGACCTGGGGAACCGAGCCTCGAACCGGGGTCCTTAGGTTTCACAGGCAAGCGCTTAACCGCTAAGCCATCTCTCCAGCCCTATAATGTATTTTTATCTTATTTCCCCCAATTGCCCTCTATTATCCCCCTCCACCTCTCATGAAGATCCTTCTTCTTCCTCCCCTATCTCCATCTTACTTATATGCCTGCATTTTTTTACCAACTGAATTAAATTAGGGTTGCTTGCATGATCATGGGTAGAAATTTACTTACTATGGAATAGGCACCTTACCAGTAGCTATACCACTGGTAAATCAATCTCCTTTTCTACCAGCAACCATTAGCTAGCTACTCAGATGCTGGGCTTCTTCCCGGTGGGTAGGCAGTGCTGAAGGAAGGACCAGGCCCGCTGGTTCCTCCCAAGGGGTTGGAGAGAAGGAATGAGCATCGGACGACACAAAAACCTCTGTTAGTCACCGGAGAAAAACCACACTGAGTCGGGAGTCTTGTGGAAGCAGGAACTCACAGGAACTCGCTTTATTGTTACAAACAGTTGCCTATATCATGTTGGGGATGAAAGCGGGAATTTTAGGATGGGAGAAGAGGTAAGGGCCAATAGTAAACTGTGACTAGTGAAATGATAATTCCAACTCCTGTGTGGAAGTAGCAGGCAAGAAGCCATTAGGCATCTTTCTGAGTCTTAGCTGGCCAGAGACAGGTCACCAAACTTTAGCTAGGCTCAGGAAGTTCCACAAGGCCTCACGCCCGGGCCTCTCAAGACCCAACACTCAGAAAGCTGTGAGGGTCTCATGTATTCTTCTCCCATCCATGGTGAAGTGTTGATAGCTCAATCTTGTGCTGCAACCCACAGTTGCTGTACTGACTTTCCATATCGTGATGATTGAGGAGAAATCACGGTAGTATGCCCTTAGCCAGTGTTCTGTTGCATGAAACTGAATGAATTGCTAGCATTACACTTGGGAACATTCTAAGATTCCCTTTTCTACTCAAGGCAGTGGCCTCAATGTCACCTAGGACCTTGGTAGGAATACAGAGCCTCATGGGTACTTTGGATTTTCTGAATGGGAATTTGCATTTTAATGAAAGCCTCTAAGTAATTTGTATTCACATTAAAGTTTTAATATCATGGTTCTCTGAATACATGGAGGAACAAAGCATATTCTAAGTATATATGCAGATGGTGGTTTGGACTAGGCGTTCCCCATAAGCTCATGTTTTGAATGCTTAGATCATAGCTGGTGGAAATTTGAGACATGGAGCCTTGCTAGTGGAGGTGGGTTTCTGAGGGTGTTCTTAGGGGTGGTATTGCCAGCTCCTCCTTGCCAGAGTTCAGCTCACTCTTATGATGATGTTTTCATCTTGATGTTGGCTAAGAGGTAATGTCAAAACTCTGCTGTACCATCTCTAAGCCAAAATAAGAAACAGAACTTTCCTCCTGGGCTGACAAGATGACGTAGCAGTTAAGGCACTTTCCGGCACTTTCCTACAAAGCCAAAGGACCCAGGTTTGATTCCCTGGGACACACGTGAGCCAGATGCATAAGGAGTTCATTTATAGTGGCTGGAGGTAGGGAGAGGAGCACAGGAGACCAGCAGACTACTATTATCATCGTTGTGTGAGTGTGTTTATTAAGTAAAAATAAATATAGGTACCTACAGCATTGTTATTTTTTCAAGTGTTAGTTCTTTTCATTAAAAAAAGAGAGTATGACCAAAAGTTGTCCCCAGCCCTTAGTCACTCTTTCTTATCTCCTTGTTTTTATTCTTTACATTGTGGTTTGTGTTATATGCTATGACCTCATTAATTCATTTGCATTTTATAGTCATTTCTACGTTATCATTTCTTGGGACTGTGCCTGGCACTGCATAAATCACAGTGAATGACTAAATTATCCAGTGTAAAGAAAGGCATATTCAAATTATTCCTTATCCTCAAATCCATAAACTTCCATGGGCTGATCCCAAACTCACTTTCTCAGGCTGACTAATCCCCTCCTTTAAACCCTCATCTGCCTTTACTTCCAAATGTAAGAACTTCCATTACAGTAGTTTCTTACTGAGTGATCCCATACCCAATGGTTTCCACCTTTTGCTTTTACCCAAATGTTGTGCATGTTTTATTGATGCCCCTCAGTAAAGCTACCCATAGTGCTCCAGCCCATATATGTCTCTCTGAACCCAGATGGTACATGGTTACCCCATGGGCTAAGCATCAAGTATTCTGCCAGCATTCCTTTTTTCCCATATCCATACACCTCATATTGGTTTTAATTTATATGTTACCTAGTGTTATTGTGTTAAACTGTGTGTACTTGATTACATACTTTTGCAAAATTGCACAGAGATTTTCATCTAACATATTTTGAAGGCATTGACTGATTAATAGAATGAACTGACTAATTACCAATTTGAAAGTATATTGATATATTTCTGAGGAAGGAGTTCTCTGTGATATTGAAGAATAGGTGGTAGAAATTGGCTAGACAGCTTAAGGTAACATGACCCCAAAATGAATAGCTTTCTCTTGGATAAGTGTGGGGTTGTCATTGGGCCCATAAGGGAAAACGGAGGTCATGTCAATTTACTACAAGTCAGCAACATCAGAAGAGGCTGGCCTTTCCTTATCTTTGCCTCCATAGGGAGTCCTTACACTCCTTTCTGAGAGAATTAAGATGTCTGGGTCAATGGCCCTTTTCTAGAAATCCCACCCCCAGACACCTGACATCAGGACTAGACTGTCTAGATCAGCTTCCCATTCAGAGGACTCACATAAAAAAATCCCAACCTGACTCTTGAGAGGGAGTTCTCAAACCGCCTCTTGCCACCTTGGGCAATAGCTATGTCTTCCTTCTTTCCCTTAAGCTCTCCTTCTCTTAAAGCTCTCCCTCCTTGAAGTTTTAGCTGGGCATGGTGGTGCACATCTTTAATGCCAGCACTTGGGAGGCAGAGGTAGAAGGATGGCCATCAGTTTGAGGCCACCCTGATACTACATAATGAATCCTGCTATAGTAAAATATTCGTGAACTTTACCCTCTGGTGTATGAATTTCATTGGTTGAATCCATAAGACAAGAGCCTGGATGTCTCTGACTTAGCAAAAGTTTTGGGTGACTGTTGAATTTCCTGGCTCCCTAAATTGTTGCCCACACAAGAGCCAAGATAAGTAAGGCTGCAATGTTCTCAAACTCCTAAAGACACACAAATACTGATTATTTAAAAACCTGTGAAGAAATCTATTTCTTTGTTCATTCTATAAACAAAATAATTCAGGTCAGATGTATATGTGAATTATTTAATCCACTGACATTTTGAAATCTAACTATAAACATAATTAGATGAGGGCTGTGGAGACTGCTCAGTGGTTAAGGGCATTTTCTCTGCTAGCCTACGAGCCAAATTTCTATTCCACAGCACCCAGATAAAGGCAGACACAGTAGTACACAGTTCAGTAATCCCACTGCTCCTGTATCAATGAAAAGCAGAACCAGGAGAATTCTCAGGTCAGCTAGACTGACCTAAGCAGCATCAAAATAATAACAAAAGGGACCCTGTCTCAAAGAAGGTAGCAGAAGAGAATTGACACCCTGATGTATTCTCTGGCTGCCACATGCATACTGTGGCACACACACACACCCACATACACACAAACTCAATTTTTAAAAAAATCATGGAGAGCTGGGTGTGGTGGCACATGCTTTTAATCGCAGGATTTAGGAGGCAGAGGTAGGAGAACAACCATGAGTTTGAGGCCACCCTGAGACTGAATTCCAGGTAAGCTTGGACTAAAGTAAAACCCTTCGTCAAAAAAAAAAAAAAATCATACGCTGGAGAGATGGCTTAAGGGTTAAGGTACTCACTTACAAAGCCAAAACACCCAAGTTCAATTCCCCAGGACCTACATAAACCAGATGCACAAGGTGGTGCATGTGTCTGGAGTTCGTTTGCAGCAGCTGGAGGCACTAGCGTGCTCATTCTCTTTGTCTCTGTCTCTCTCCTCTTCTCTCTCACAAACAAATAAATAAATATATATTTTTTAATCTGATGAAACAGGAGACAGAAAAAATAATTGAACTACAAATAGGCAAATTCAAATTCAATGTCTAGGTAGTGCCCTAAATTCCAATGTGAGAAGAGGATGAGGTTGTTCAATGAAACTGTAGGTGTTTAACAGCATGCCTTTGGTGAGCATAAGATGGGAAATTAAAGTAAAGAACCATGGGCTGGAGGGATGGCTTAGCAGTCAAGGCGTTTGCCTGCAAAGCCAAAGGACCCCAGTTCAGTTCCCCAGGACCCACATTAGCCAGATGCACAAGGAGGTACATGCATCTTTAGTTCATTTGCAATGGCTGCAGGACCTGGTGCATACATCTCTCTCTCCCCCCTCTTTCTGTGCCAAATAAATAAAAATAAATAAAAATAAGATAAATAAAGAACCACAAGATTAACACTTTTTATGTACTTTCCCTTGGGACCTGGTAAATATATGACCTATTCAAAAATAATAAGACGAAAAAACTGACGTCTGTTAAAAATCAAATGAAACAAGTTTCTGGTTTGAATACTAGGAACATAAATGACAATAAGGTAATGCTGGAAATATGACTCAGTAGGTATGCACAAGGCCCTAGCTACTTTTGATCATGAGCACCACAAAAAATAGACTGAAACCTCTATTTAAATTTCCTTAAGGTATACAATTCCAAGCTTTTAGTATATTCAGGAAGTTCTATGGCCCTCTTAGTAACTCTAGAACTTTTTTGTCACCCTCATAGAGAGTATGATGTACTCATTAGCAGTCACACCTCATTCTCCTTTCCTCCAGTGCACTAGTGTATTAGGTACTTCATTAAATATGATAGTCTCCAGTTGCATCTATTTTCCTGAAAAGTATATAATTGTATTTGTCTTTATTGGTGAATAATATTCCATTACCTGCATGTATATGCCACATTTTCTTTGTCCATTCATCCATTGATGAGCATATAGGCTGATTCCATATCTTTGATTCTTTGGGGCATATTCTTCAAAAGGGCATGGCTTGGTCATATGGAAGTTCTGGTTTTAATCTTTTGAGAAACATCCATATTATTTCTATAATTAGTGACCCATCTTATATTTTAACCATGTATGGGCTCCTTTCTCCCCACATCCTTGCCAACAGCTATTGTTTTTGCTTTCTTGATAATAGCCATTCTGACTGGGTTGAGATAGAATCTCAGTGACGTTGTGGTTCATATTTTCATGGATGGCTAAAGATGTTGAGCATTTCTTATATTTGTAGCCATTCATATTCATTTGAAAAGTGTTCAGTTCATGTACCCATTTATTGATTAGATTATTTGCTCTTTTATTTCATTTTTTTGAATTTTTATACATTCTGGTTATTAATTCTCTATTGATCACTCCTATTCCAGAGGTTGTCTGTTCATTCTGACAACTGTCTTTTTTACTATTCAGAAGCTTTTTAATTTCATGCAATCCATTTATTAAGATTTATTATTATTTCTGAAGATATTAGAATCCTTTTCCAGAAAGTCCTGCCTTATGCCTATCCATCTTTTTCATGATGAAATTTTTATTTAAAAAAATGAATATATGAACATATTGTAAACAGCTCATATTCCTATTGGGTTGTACTATTCTGTCCCCTGCCCCCAACCTCCATTCTGCTGAGGACCCTCCTCCGTGAGGTGATCTGTAATAACACATCCTCCAAAGTCCAGAAAATATTGCAGAAGAAGGAATGAAAAGAATGTAACCGTGACAGGGTGGGAAGATGTACTTTGGGGCACTGTGCTCACTCAGGGACTGACAGGTGCATTCATGACCGCACAGTGATTGCCAACAAACCTTTCATCGTAAAGAATTTGTTTCTATGTTCCTGTAACAGTTTTAAAGTTTTTGATTTTATATTAAGGCCCTCGATTCATCTTTTTAAATTAGTTTTTACATAGTGAAAGATAGGGATACAGCTTTATTCTTCTACATGTTGGTATCATTTTCCCAGCACCATTTGTTGAAGAGGCTGTATTTTCTCTAATGTATATTTTTGGCATCACTGAAAATGTTAGTTGGTTGTAGTTGTGTGGGTTTATTTCTGAGTTCTCTATTCTTTCCCATTGACCTGCATGTCTGCTTCTGTGCCAGTACAATGTTGCTTTAGTTACTATGGCTCTATGGCATAATTTGCAATCAGGAATGCTGGTTGACATACATGATATCATTCTTTTTGCCCTAGATTGCTTTGGCTACCTGGGGTCTTTTGGTCTTCCATATGAATCTTAGGTTTATACTTCTACTTCTGTAAGGCATGCCATTGGAATTTTAATGGACATTATGTTAAATCTGTAGATCACTGTTGTTAATATGCCATGTTCACAATATTAACTCTGCCAATCTATAAGCACTGAGGGTGTGTGGCCTTTCCATGTTCTAGTATCTTCTTCCATTTTCTTCGATGTCGTAAAGTTCCATTGAAGAGGTCTTTCTTCTTCTTGTAAATAAGAAGTTTTATTGTAAACTATAATTTTATTCTTAAATCATTTTTGGCTTACACGTGTGTTGAATATGTGTAATGTGTGTTCAGACATGCATCTCTTATGTGCATGCACACCGAGGTCAGAGGAGAATATTGAGCATCCTCCTTATTTTCATTCATCTCCCTTTTTCATTGAGATAATCTCTCACTCAACCCTGTGCTACTGTTTTTGCCAAATATTTTTTGACAGCAATCTCTTGTGATACTCTGGAAACAATGCCATATGACTGGGGCTACAGATACAAGTGGCAATACCCATCTGCTGAAATGGGTGCTGGGAAATTGAACTCCAGTAGTCTCAGCCCATTTCCAGCCTTAAAAAAAAAATGTTTTTTGTTTAATTTGTTTATTTGATAGCAAGAGAGAGAGAGAGAATGGTAGCATCAGGCCCTCTAGCCACTGCAAATGAACTCCAGATGCATGCGCCACCTTGTGCAGCTGGCTTATGTGGCTCCTAGAGAATTGAGCCTTGTATCAACATCTGTAGGCTTCACAGGCAAGCACTTCACCACTATGCCATCTCTCCATCCCCTTTCCAGCCCTTTTATATTTTATTTATTTACTTATTTGTTAGAGAGAGAAAGAGAGGAGAGAATGGGCACAACAGGGCCTCTAGACACTGCAAACTAATTCCAGACACATGCACCACCTTGTGCATCTGGTTTATGTGGGTACTGAGAAATTGAACCTGGGTCCTTTGGCTTTGCATGCAAGCTCCTTAACCACTAATCCATCTCTCCAGCCCTTCCAGCCTTTCTTGAAATGTGAATGTGATTATTTTCCAGGTTTCTTCCTCAATATGTTTGCTACTGGTATCTAGATAGGCTGTTGATATCTATATTTTGATTTTGAATCCTGTTACCTTGCTGAAAATGTTTATCTGCTCACAGATTTACTAGGGGAGTCCTTAGTGTCTTCAAAGTATAGGATCATATTTTCTGTGTGTAGGGGTAATTTGACATCTTCCTTTTATATTTGTATCCCAGTTATTTCTCTATCTTACCTTATTACTCTGGCTAAGATTTTCAAAACTATATTGATGAAGTGTGGGGAGAGTGCACAGTCTTGTCTTGTTTCTGGTTTTAGAGGAATGCTGAATTTTGTCAAAAGCTTTTCTGCATCTCCTGCAATGATCATGCACCTATAATGCTGTCCTTGATTCTAATAATGTTCTGTATTACATTGGTTGGTTTGCTTGTATTTGCAGCCCTGAAATGAAACCAACCTGATCACATCCTATGATCTTTTTAATGTGCTGTTGGATTCAGTTGGCAAGTATTTTCTTGAGAATTTTTGCATCTATGCTCATCAAGGAAATTGATTAGTTTTCTCTTTTGTTATTTATCCAGTTATAGTGCCAGGGTAATACTGACTTTAAAATGAGTTTGGGAACATTCCTTCCTTTCTTAATTTATGGAATAATTTGAAAAACATTTATGTTGGGTCTTTTGCTCATATTGTGAAGAGAATTAATTTGGCTTAAAGGATACAGACCAAGTAGGTTAACAGTGCCTTTCTGAGGGCTGCAAAGGCTAAGAACACATTAGTTGCTCAATCTATGAGGCTGGATGATTCAGTAGTCCCAATCTGGGACTGAAGGCCTGGAGGATTCCTGGAGAGCCACTGGTCTTCAGTGAAAGGCTGAAGAAGCTGGGTTCTGAAGTCTGTGAAAGATGGCAGGGATAGAGTAGATGCTGTCACCAGCAAGGAGCAATGACAGATGACAGCTAGGGAAAAGGCTTTTTTTTTTTCTTGAAACCTCTTCATGTATATGCTGCCACTGAAAAGGTTGTCTTCTCTGGATAAAGGTCTTCCTCCCTCAGTTAATCATTCCTGGAAATGCCCTTACATACCCACGCATGGGGTATGTCTCTTACTTCATTCCTGATCCAATTAACCTGATAAGAGAAATTAACCATCACAAGTGCACCTTTTTCAACTTGACGCCAAACGTATATCCTCTTTTCATTTTTATTTTCCAAACTAAGACAGTAGCAAGGTCATTATCCCTCCTAATGTGATATAACTATTCCATATCCAATTGGAAATGAACTATTCTTTTCCCCAGAATGCATGGCAAAGTTTCTTGAAGAATGCTTACTCTTTAGTATCTTATAACTTAAATATGAAAATATACATTTAATAGCACTTAAGTATGGATATTATTTCAAATGTCGTTATATTACATAGTAAAGAAATAGAAAGAAAACACAAATATTTTCTTAACATATGTGGACATGCACAGACACTCTTAACAACATAGGAGAGAAAAAGTCATGGCAACTATCATCTTCATTTCTGTAACGCGTCACATGATCTTAACTGGTATTTGCAACAACTTTCTTCTACTACCCATTCCATATTTGCGTCATCCTCAGCAAGTGTAGGCTACTTATCACCCTGCCTTGATTGAATTGCTATAATTTCCAACTGACCTTAATCACAGGACACAGTAACATCAGGAGACATGAAGGATCTCTTGTACTTCAGGCTTATTCTTCTTTAAGTCAGTTCTGATATAGAAGTATAATTTTACTCTTATGGTCTGGATCAATTCTGTCTTCTAGCATTGTAACTCTTTCTTAGCCAATTCTTCTAAAACCTAATCAAACTCAAGAGTGAATCTGTTTAGTTCTGTAATTTTCTTTGTTGAGAAAGTCTTTACACTGCTTCACTTGCATTGTTTGCTACAGATCTGTTTAGTCCCACCCCCCTTCTGGTTTAATTTGTTTGAGCATGTATGTCTAGGAATTTATCTATTTTTTCAAGATTTTCCAAATCAGTGAAGTATAATTTTTCAATATATTCCCTAATAATTTTCTGGATTTCAGTAGTATCTGTTGTAATAGCACCCTTTACCACCCTAATTTTATTGCTCTTGGTCTTTTCTTTTTGTTAGTTTGTCTTAGAACTTGCCAATTTGTTTATCTTGTCAAGGAATGAACTAATTTGTTCATTGATGTTTATTTATAGTTCCTTTCATTTCCATTTTAATTTCAGCTCTAATTTTTCTAACTTTTGTAAATGTTTGATTCAATGAGTCAACACATCAAATTTAATATGGTCATTACAATAACATGTAAATTCAATCAAGCTAAATTTTTCACTTCCCAACACCATAAGGCTCATGTTGACATGAACTGGGAACAGAAATTTAAACTAGATTTTGCTAGTTTATATCTTGAGACAGTATATAAAGGTGCCAAAGTGAAAATTAAATATGCCTGGTATTAATAAGAAGGCCTAATAAGCAAGACAATTCATAGTGGAATGTACTTTTAAAGCCAGATGTATTTTTTTAAATTATTTCTTTCCTTCTATGAACTTTGGGGTCAAGTTTTTCTTACTTTTCTAAGATTTTAAAATGATGGTAATATTATTTTAGATCCCTTATTTTATATTTTTGATGCAGGCATTGATAGCTATAAACGTCCATCTTACACTGCCTTTATTTCATATTGAATAGGCTCTGCAGTTTCTCTTGCTCTGGATTTCTAGTTTTATTACACTACAATATGAGAATATATAAGAAAGTATTTCATGTTTTTTGTTAAGACTTATGAAATAAAGTGTGATATATTTGGGAGAAAATGTATGGGATGCTGAGAAGAATTTGTATTGTGAAGCTATTGCATGAAGTAATATGTAGATAACTGTTAAGTTTATTTGGTCTTTACTGCAGTTTAACACCGAACCTTTTGTTGATTTTGTTGGATGGAATGGTCTATTTCTGAAAATGGAGTATAAAAATTTTCCACTGTTATTATAGTTAGGCCTGTCTGTTACTGCATTCCAGTAGTGTTCACTTCGTGAAAGTTGGTACACTAATATTCAGTGCATATCATATCTTCTTAATAAATAGTTATTTATCTCATCCATTTTTTCATTTTTTTTTTATTTGTCAGAGACAGAAAGAGGAAAGAGAGCTAAATAGAGAAATAAAGAGAATGGGCATATAAAGTTTTCCTAACACTACAAATGCACTCCAGCTGCATTAGGGACTTTGCGCATCTGGCTTTACATGGGAACTGGAGAATCAAATCTGGGTTGGTAGGCTTTGCAAGCAAGCTCCTTTAACCAGTAGGCCATCTTCCATGCCCTCATCTACCTTAACATATAGCCATTCTACCTTGCCTTCAGATGTTATTTATTTACAATATCATTTTCTAACCTTTCATTTTCAGTCTATGCGAGTTTCGTCAGTTAAGTGTGTTTTGTAAATAGACATCTCCTTTTTATCCAATCAGCCAGTCTATATTTTTAAATTAAAGAATTGAGAGCATTTATATTTAGGATTACTACTGAGAGGTACATACTTACTTCTCTAACTTTGTAGGTTTGAGGGTGTTGTGTGTGTTACTGATTTAAGAACTCCTTGTCTTTTGCTTTTTCTCTTATCTTCAAGATTTGTTGATTAACTGACTTGAAAACATTGGTTCTTTCCTAATTCTCATTTGTTCCTCTGTTCTTGTGGTTGCCTTGGCTTAGTGGTCATGCATTGTTTTTGTGTTTATCTGGGAAGGTCATTATTTCTTCTGTAATTTTTTAAAATATTTTTGTTCATTTATTTATTTATTTATTTATTTAAGAGCAACAGACACAGAGAGAAAGACAGATAGAGGGAGAGAGAGAGAATGGGCGCACCAGGGCTTCCAGCCACTGCAAACGAACTCCAGACGCGTGTGCCCCCTTGTGCATCTGGCTAACGTGGGACCTGGGGAACCGAGCCTCGAACCGGGGTCCTTAGGCTTCACAGGCAAGCGCTTAACCGCTAAGCCATCTCTCCAGCCCTCTTCTGTAATTTTGAAGAATAATTTTGTTGGGTATAATAATATTGGTTCACAGGCTCTCTCTCTCTCTCTCTCTTCTCAGCTTGAAGTGTGACATGGCTCTTATGGTTTCTACCTAGAGGTCTGATACAGTTCTGTTGAATTTGCCTTTATAAGTCAGCTGGTGCCTTTCTCTTGCAGCTTTCAATATTCTTTAATTGTTCTTCACTTTTAGCATTTTAACTAAAATGTGCCATGGACAGATTCTTTCCTGGTAGTGCTCTACTTGGAATCCTATGTACCCCCTATACTTGGATAACCACATCTTTCCAAGTAAAAAAATTTCTGCCTGTATTTCAATGAATTTATTTTGTATTATTTTGGTTTGTCTCTCAGCTCCCTCTTATAATTGAAAGATTTTAAGATTTAGTCTTTTGATAATGTCCTAAACTCTTGAAAGTTGTAATGATTACTGATTTTTTTTTATTTATTGTAACCTGAATGTTATAATTCCTCAATGTTTTATTCAATCTCTAATATTCTTTTCCTCTGTTTAAACTAGTGTATTTGTGACCCTTTGTGCAGAGTTTAATTCAATGTATTGAGTTTTCATTACCAAAACTTCCTCTTTTTTCAGAATCTTTCTTTGATGAATTTCTCATGGAAGTGCAGAATTTTTTTCTCCAAATCTTTGACCACCCTACTTTATTTATCTGTTTATTTGAACCTTATTTCAAGACATTCACAATTTTTAAAACTATGCTTTTAAATTATCTGACATTTTAACAATTTCAAAACCTTTGGATTCACTTACCAAAAATTTATGGACTTCTGGAGCAGTCCTAGTGTCATGATTTTTCATATTTCTTGTTTGACTACATTGAAATTTACACATTTATTATAACAATAAATAATATTGTCCAGCTTTATATGCAATAGTCTTATTCTCCATCCCCACTGCCACTCAGAGGCATGAAAGCACATTGCAGTAATAACAAGTAAAAACAGAACAAATCTGATATTTAATACCATAGTAAGAAACAACTGGAAACGACATTTCAAATATGGATAAAAAAACAGGCACTAGCATACTGATAGGACAAACTAGGGGTTTAATATTAGTAGAGGTAAAAATATTGGTAAATAATCAAAAGAAGAAAAGGAAAGGAAAACAAAATTATTAAACAAGATGAGGAGAGAAAACATATATGTGATATGAAGGTATGAGAAATAATAGTGGAAACAAAACAAATACAGAGGAAGAGAAAAATTAAAATTCAGACAATAATTATCCCTTGTTGATGAAATGGAGGATGGAAACATTGCTTTCCACACACACACCCAGGCTTGTCATTTTGCAGTTTACTTGGAATGGGAGTTGGAGAGTATTGAGTTGTTCTCTCTCTGGAATCCAAACAGGTCAGACCAGAAAGGCCTATGTGGATATTGAGCCCCACCCTGCCTTCTCCCCTGGAGTGAGCTAGATATCATGGTTACTTCAGGGTTGAATTCCTTCCAGTGTTCTAAATAACATGGCCTAGCAGTATGGCGAGTGCAGGTGCTATCCTAAGACTCCCTTTGCAGGCTGAGACTGTGTTGACCACCCAGTTGGATGACACCTCACAACAGAGCCATTCTGCCAGTGCACACATGGATATAGGAAATGTCTCAGTATTGGCTGCATGTCTACCAAATGTCTGTAGGGCTCTGGAAATGTACAATGTGGTGAACCCAATTGCTGACAATAAATGAACCTGCTTGCCCTGACCTTGCCAGGTTCTGTCCCTATTTCTCACTCATATTCACGTGAAAATCATCTCACACATCTCCCCAGGGGTTGGGCCACAGTGCTCAAGTATGATCACCCTCCACTTCCTTCTTGAGTATAGCCTGCCCTTCCCATTATGTCAGACCTATGACTTGGGGTTTACACCCTACTCACAACCAGTTTCCAGGGTCCACACTGATTTTGGTGTTGGTCACATATTATCTCTTACAGATGGGTGCACTTTTGATATTGGAGATAAAAAAAAATCCATGGCATTCTTTTCTCCCCAGCCAGAAGATGCATCTTCACCATAACATCAGCAAATACTCTAGTGAACACAGAGGGTCTCCTTGTCTAGCATCTCCTTGCTGCAGATGGTGGAGGTTTACCATCTTAAGCTCTGTTTTTACAGAGTGATAAATTGTTTACCTAGGAATCATGTGAGGCATTCCATTTCTCTTTTGCTGGAAGTTCCCAGTGATGGGGATTCTCCCATTTTATACCACTTTGCTTAATATTTGATCCATTGTTTCTTTAATAAACAAAAGTTCAATGTTCTGAATTTCACCTGATCTTTGTCTACTGTTTACAGTTGCACTCTTACCTCATCCTGCAGCCATGCCATACACCTGATATTTTGTTTCAGTCATAGAAACTCGGAAATGTACTGAGTGTCCCTAACCCACCACCTTCCTCTTGTAGCTTAAACATTATTTAACAGGGTATGGGTGGGGTACAGCATGTTCAGAGGACATTATGTATGTTCATGAAAATAGCGTTACATAATATAGGATAATAAGAACAAAAATTTTAAAATAAAGCTAAAAATGTTCTCTCTAGGTCTTCAGAGATTGCTTTGTGGTTATGGCACTTGTCTGTGAAGCCTAAGGACCCAGGTTCTATTCTCCAGATCCCACATAAGCCAGGTGCACAAAGTGGTGCATGCATCTGGAGTTCATTTGCACTGGCTGGTGTGCCCATTCCCTCCCTCCCTCTCTCTGTCTCTCTCTCTTCCTTCCTCTCTCCTTCCCTCTGTCTGTCACTAATAAATAAATAAATAAAATGTTCTCTCTAAAATAAATGTGAGAGCCAGGGTTGTAATTCTATTGATAGAATGATTACCCAGGAAGACCTGGGTTCAATGCCCAGCACCAAATAAACTGGAAAAGCTGGGACAAGTCCAAACATGAGCTACTATTTTAAGTCAGCCTGAATTAGATACAAATAACACACTACAATCCACAATACCTGCAGCTTTGCACATGGTCTCATTAATTTTCTACCAATTTCTTTATTTAATGACAAAGATCAAATGGGGTTTAAAATATGTTTTTCATATTTCTTCATACTATGATTCATGATAAATAACAATAGTGGTATACTAGCCATAGCCTGATTCTATCATGAGCAATCACTATGTCTGGGAATGCCCATCTAACTGCTTACCCACAGAACATCTCCGCAGATAGGTCATATATTTCCTGCATTGATCAAAACCTTTGGTTCATGCTGTTCAGATTTCGCAAGCTTCTCCCCACCTCATCTACTTAGAGCATATGCCCTCATTGCCCAAGACTTAACTCAAATGATCCCTTACCTCTGATTCCTTACTTAATTGAAGCATACCACCACTGAAAATATAATGCCTGCTTACATTTTCAGCTGGAGTCCATTCAGAAAATAAATGCCATCACATCAAGTATTTTAGCAGAAATAAATTAATATAACAAATGGGTTAAACAAGTGAGAAAGGACTAAAGGGATATAGCAGGCCCACTGAGGTAGGTCAGGCATAATAACTTCTAGAAGTAGTTCCCCCTCTAGAGCTAAGGCAATAAAGAGGGGGGTCATGAGTGATCAGAATACAGATCAGAGGAAGGGCCACATGGAACTGATAACCAGACCTCTGAATAACAGTCACTGGCATCTCTGAAGAGGTACAAAGTAGGTGGTTCTGGCAATATGGGAAAGAAAACTTACCTAGCCATGCACAGTGGCGCATGCCTTTAATTCCAGTATTTGAAAGGCCAAGGTAAGAGGATCACTGTTAGTTTGAGGCCAGCCTGAAACTACATAGTGAATTTCAGGTCAGCCTGGGCTAGAGCAAGACCCTACCTTAGAAAACAAACAAACAAAAAGGTACCTAGTGAAGCCAGTGTCCTGACACCATGGAGAACGACAAGAAAAGCACATCACTCTTGCCTCTTCTAGCCTGGAAATCCCTATAGCCTACTTTCCATTGTAGCTGAACCTAATAATGACCCAACTGGCAAAATTGAAGCTTATAGACTCTCAGCCCCAACAACCAAGAAGAATCTCTACATCAAAACAAATACATGAATATCTATATTACAGAAATCTATAAGCTTCTACAATTATAAGTGAAACATAAATTGTGAAGTTTGTGTGTGAATATTCTGTTATGCTAATATTATTTTAGGGCTGGTATTAAGTAATTTATAGTAATAAGTATCTTAAAAATTCTAAATCCAGCCAGGCATAGTGGTGCACACCTTTAATCCCAGCACTTGGGAGGCAGAGATAGGAGGATCACCATGAGTTTGAGGCCAGTCTGAGACTGCATAGTGAATTCCAGGTCAGCTTGGACTATAGTAAGACCCTACAAAGAAAAACCAAAAGGAAAAAAGAATTCTAAATCCAGGGCTGGAGAGATGGCTTAGCGATTAAGGCACTTGCCTGGGAAGCCTAAGGAACCAGGTTTGATCCCTCAGGGCCCATGTAAACCAGATGCAGAAGTGGGGCACACATCTAGAGTTTGTTTGCAGTGGCTGGAGGCCCTGGTATGCCCATTCTCTCTCTCCTCTCTTCCCCTCACTCTCTCTCTCTCTCTCTCTCTCTCTCTCTCTCTCTCTCTCTCTCTCTCCCTCCCTCCCTCCCTCCCTATTTCTCTCTCTCTCTCTCTCTCTCAAATAAATAAATAATAAAATATTTTAAAATTCTAAATCCACAGCCAGACATGGTGGTTCATGCCTTTAATCCCAACACTTAAGAGGCTGAGGTAAAAGGATTATCATGAGTTTGAAGCTAGCCTGGGTTACAGAGTGAGCAAGCACTTAACCACTAAGCCATCTCTCCAGCCCCCGGATTTTTTTTTTTTTTTTTTTTAGGTACAGAATTCTTTCTCAACCTGTTTACACTTAAGTAATATTATACTTGACTATTTCTTTTTTTTTTTTTTCTCATTAAACTTTGTTTTAATGGGTCTCAAAATTCTGTGTCAGGTTTTTGGTCAAGTTGTTTCCATTAAAAATTACTGATTTTGGGCTGGAGAGATGGCTTAGCGGTTAAGCGCTTGCCTGTGAAGCCTAAGGACCCCGGTTCGAGGCTCGGTTCCCCAGGTCCCACGTTAGCCAGATGCACAAGGGGGCGCACGCGTCTGGAGTTCGTTTGCAGAGGCTGGAAGCCCTTGCGTGCCCATTCTCTCTCTCTCCTTCTATCTGTCTTTCTCTCTGTGTCTGTCACTCTCAAATGAATAAATAAAAAAAAATAAAAAATAAAAATATTTAAAAATTACTGATTTTAAAAACTAATAACTTAAAACTGCCACACACACACACAAAAAAAAAAGGTCCACAAACATTTTCCTTTCCTTCTGAAGGTTTTACTATGCATTGTTATCATTAACCAGTCTTTTACTATTAAACTTAAATGGCCAATTGAGACAAAAAGTTCTGAGACCGTTCTTCCACAACTGATTAAGACTGGGGTGGCAGGTGTTAGGGGTAATATTCATTTAGCCTTCTGAGCTTTCTGGGCAGACTTGGTGACCTTGCCAGCTACAGCAGCCTTCTTGTCCACAGCTTTGATGACACCCACAGCAACTGTCTGCCTCATATCACAAACAGCAAAATGACCCAGAGGAGGGTAGTCAGAGAAGCTCTCCACACACATGGGCTTGCCTGGAACCATGTCAACAATGGCAGCATCGCCAGACTTTAGGAACTTGGGTCCATCTTCCAGCTTCTTGCCAGAACAACGATCAATCTTTTCTTTCAGCTCAGCAAACTTGCAAGCTACGTGAGCTGTGTGACAATCCAGCACAGGCGCATAGCCAGCACTGATTTGGCCTGGGTGGTTCAGGATAATCACCTGAGCAGTAAAGCCTTCTGCCTCCATTGGTGGCTCATTTTTGCTGTCACCAGCAACATCACCACAGCGAACTTTTTAAAAAAAATTTTTTTTATTTATTTATTTGAGAGCGACAAACACAGAGAGAAAGACAGATAGAGGGAGAGAGAGAGAATGGGCGCGCCAGGGCTTCCAGCCTCTGCAAACGAACTCCAGACGCATGCACCCCCTTGTGCATCTGGCTAACGTGGGACCTGGGGAACCGAGCCTCGAACCCGGGTCCTTAGGCTTCACAGGCAAGCGCTAAACCGCTAAGCCATCTCTCCAGCCCACGGCGAACATTTTTGACAGACACGTTCTTCACATTGAAGCCTACGTTGTCTCCAGGGAGAGCTTCACTCAGGGCCTCATGGTGCCTTTCAACTGACTTGACTTCAGTTGTGACATTGACTGGAGCAAAGGTAACCACCATCCCAGGTTTGAGAACACCAGTCTCCACTCGACCCACAGGAGCAGTTCCAATACCTCCAATTTTATAGACATCCTGAAGGGCCAGACGCAGAGGCTTGTCAATTGGATGAATGAATGGGTGGTAGGATGCAATCCAGAGCTTCCAGCAGTGTGGTTCCACTGGCACTGCCATCCTTGCCGGTGACTTTCCATCCCTTGAATCATGGCATATTTGCACTTGGCTCCAACGTGTTGTCACCACTCCAACCAGAAATTGGCACAAATGCTGTGTCAGGGTTGTAGCCAATTTTCTTAATGTAGGTACTGACTTCCTTAACAATTTCCTCGTATCTCTTCTGGCTGTAGGGTGGCTCGGAGGAATCCATTTTGTTGACACCAACAATTAGTTTTTCACACCCAGTGTGTAAGGCAGAAGAGCGTGCTTTCAGGTCTTCCCATTCTTGGAAATACCAGCTTCAAATTCACCAACACCAGCAGCAACAATCAGGACAGCACAGTCAGCCTGAGAAGTGCCTGTAATCATGTTCTTGATAAAGTCTCTGTGTCCTGGAGCATCAATTATAGTCACATAGTATTTGCTGGTCTCAAATTTCCACAGGAAGATGTCAATAGTGATACCATGCTCACGCTTGGCTTTCAGGTTGTCCAAGACCCAGGCATATTTGAAGGAGCCCTTGCCCATCTCAGCAGCCTCCTTCTCAAATTTCTCAATGGTTCTTTTGTCGATCCCACCACATTTGTAGATCAGATGGCCAGTAGTGGTGGACTTACCCAAATCTACGTGTCCTATGACAATGATGTTGATATGAGTCTTTTCCTTTCCCATTTTGGCTTCAGTTTAGTGGTGGTTTTCACAACACCTGCGTTCTGACGGCAAACCCGTTGTGAAAAAGCTATGCTTGACTATTTCTATAGGATTTTTTTTCCCTCTAGAAGTGTCAGTACTTGTGGAGTTAAACTTAGATAGGTTGAATATTTGCATGATTTTTCAAAGAAGTGTAAATTTCCTAAAGGACACTTCTGATTTTCTATTTCTGAGTTCTTACCTTTGCTTTCTGCAACAAAAGAAGGGTGAGATTTGAGAATTTGTCACACAGTCTATAACCACTGATGCAAGGCACTCCTGCTCATGTAAAGCAATTTTTACAGGTTTCAATCAGAGTTATCATTATTAGTTATCATTATTCTTTTTTATTTTTATTTTATTTATTTGCAAGCAGAGAGAGAGAGAAGAGAGACAGTCAGAGAGAAATGGGCATGCCAGAGCCTCTAGCCACTGCAAACAAACTCTACATGTATTCACCCCCTTGTGCATCTGGTTTATGTAGGTACTGATGGATAGAACCTGGGTCCTTTGGCTTTGTAGGCAAGAGCTTTAGTGCTAAGCAATCTCTCCAGCCCCCATAGCCATCATTAGTCTTAGGAGTCTCAAAATTCTTCTCCTGAAACTTCAGCTTTGAGAATACAGCAAAATTTATCAAAAAGTACCTAAATTAGATTATTTTCATGTTACTTTAGATCAAGCTCTGCATGACTGAAATTTGGAACTGCATGCATCTTTGGGGGTTGATGCATTAGTTACTTAGCTAGTCATTGCTACCTTATACCTGACCAGAAGCAACTTAGAGAAAGAAGGATTGACTTTAAGTCATAGTTTTGTAATAGAGGGGGAAGGCATGCTGGCTAGAACTGCTGCAGGAACTTGTCAGTACATGTTTTACATTTTGATGAATCAGCAAACAGAGATAGAAAGCTGAGAGGAGCTGTGTGCTGGTTTGATTCAGGTGTCCCCAATCAACTTAGGTGTTCTGAATGCTAGGTTCCCAGCTGATGGAGATTTGGGAATTAATGTATCCTGGAGGTAGGTGGGGTGGGCTTATGGATATTATAGCCAGTTTCCCCTTGCAAGTATTTGGCACACTCTCCTGTTGCTATTCTCCACCTTATGTTAGCCAGGGGTTGTGTCCACCCTCTGTTCATGGCATTGTTTTCCCTGCCATAGTGGAGTGTCCCTTCAAGTCTATAAGCCAAAATAAACTCTTTTTTTCCCACAAGCTGCTCTTGGTTGAATGATTTCTGCTAGCAATGCAAACCTGACTACAACAAGCTATAAACCATTCAGACCTTACCTCCTAAAGGTTCCACAACTTCTCAAATTAGCACCACCAGCTGGGGACCAAATGTTCAAACTCATGACTCAAACCTTAACAGCAGACTAACCACATTCTTGGTTTCTGCCCCAAAGATGCCAGTAGAATATAGTTGTCACAACCATCCACTCTATATTAATTATTTCTTTTATTGTTGTAACAAAATGCCTGAGAGAAACATCTTAAGGAGGGATTGGTTCACTGTGGCTCACAGTTTGAGGTTATGGTCTATCGTGGCAGCAGGAACCTGATGCAGCTTGTCACATTGCATCTACAGTCAAGAAACAGAGCTAAATCCAGGTGTGGCGGTGCATGCCTTTAATCCCAGCACTCGGGAGGCAGAGGTAGGAGGACTACTGTGAGTTTGAGGCCACCCTGAGATTACATAGTGAATTCCAGATCAGCCTGAGCTAGAGTGACACCCTATCTCAAAAAAAAAAAAAAAAAGAAAGAAAGAAAGAAAGAGAGAGCTGTATTATATAGGTGTGCAGCTCACTTTCTCCTTTGTATTCATTACAGCTTCCCCAGCCCATGGAATGATGCCACCTTTAAGGTGGGCATTCCCATGTCAATTAACCTAATCTCCCTCACTGTAGTTGTTTGAATCAGCTGTCCCTCATAAACTCTTGTGTTTTGAATACTTGGTCCCCAGCTAGTGATTTTGGAGGTGGAGCCTTGTTGGAGGAGGTATGATCCTACGGTCATGCTTAGGAATGTTATAGGCAGCTTCCCCTTGCCAGAACTTGGCTCACTCTCCTGCTACTGTTTTCTACCTGCTTTAGGAGAGTTGATGTGAGCCTCTGCTCATATGATGCTATCCTCTGCTCCCTCAAGACTGTAAGGCAAAATATAAACTTTCCTCCCTTTATCTGCTTTTAGTCAGATGCTTTGTTCCAACAACAGGAAGGTAACTAGGCTCACAGACATACTCAAAAGCTTTTTCCGTGGTGATTCTAGATCCTGTCAAGCTGACAATCAAAATTAACTATTATTCATGCCTCTAGATATTGCCAACTGATCCTTAGTGTAAGAACTTCTTCACCTAAAGAACCTCTACACTAGGTGAATCTGTGAAAACCCTGAGAATATTCCATTATCAAGACCTTTGTATCATCTAAAAACTTCTTCACAGGGTGAAGTAACCTTTTCTCTTGAGAAGTCTCTTAAACTTCATATTCTTATTGAAACCCTAAAATCAGAAGAGCTAGTTGCTAGAGACATCTGATCCAAAGGGTTGTAACAAAGAGCTACATAAAGAAGATATTTGGCTGAAAGTCTGTGCTTTTGGAAATTAAAACATCATTCAATTCCCATCCAAAAGCTGAATGGGAACACATGATATTGAAATAATAAATGAAAATAAAATGTCCTATGTAGAATTCATAGCTTCCTCCATTTCTTAATCCGTTCCTTATTTGTGCAGTTCAAAGACCATGAGTTACTCTATTGTTTTTGAAAAGTGAAATTAAACAATAAAATTGATTTAAAAAATAAGTTGCTAATATTACTCATTCCTGGAAAACCTAAAACTATTTTACTTTAAAGAAAGCACCATATATAGTATCTATCCCTTTGGTTTGTCCAAAGTTCAGATAATATTGTTTTTTTCTTTGTTTTCCTTCACTTATTAACTTAAAATCATATTATAATTTAAAAGTATAATCCAAAGGAATAGAGTAAGACTGCTTACAATGCAGTCTTCCAGACACAAAATGGCTTGGATATCCATGACCTCACAGTGCCTGGCGCTACCTACATAAGACCATCATTATAGGAGGAAAAGATGGTAACGTCAAAATAAAAGAGACTATTTGAGAGAGGGAGGAGATATGAAGAATTTATAACAGGGAAAGCGAGTGAGGTGGTTTGATTCAGTTGTCGCCCATAAACTTAGGTGTTCTGAATGCTAGGTTCCCAGCTGATGGAAGATTTGGGAATTAACTCTTCCTGGAGGCAGTGTATTGTTGGGGGTGGGCTTATGGGTATTTTAGCCAGCTTCCCCTTGACAGCGTTTGGCATACTTTCCTGTTCCTATAGTCTACCTGATGGCCAGGAGGTGATGTCCCCCCCTCTGCTCATGCTATTGTTTTCCCCTGCCATCATGGAGCTTCCCCCTATAGTCTGTAAGCCAAAATAGACCTCTTTTCCCACAAGCTACTCTGAGTCAGGTGATTTCTGCCAGCACTGCAAACCTGACTCCAACAGTGGGGGAGGAGAGGGGTCTATTATTATGGTTTATTGTTTATAATTATAGAAGTTGCCAAAAGAGCAGTTACAATAAAGAAAAAACAAATAAAAGTATATTTATCAGAGCGTCAACTTTCCTTAGAACATAATGATAGGAAAATCAATCATTCTCCTTGAATATTGTAATGGGGATATTTCTAGCTACTGTAGCAAGTAAACCACTTAAGTTCAATAGATCAATTACAACACATCAATTTGTACATTTGGGGTGGTATTTATCTGTGTGTGTTCACATGGATATGCATGTTCATGCATGTTCATGCATGTTCATGCTTGAGTGTGGGCACATGCATGCCACACCATGTGTGAAGGTCAGAGGATAACTACCAAGTATCAGTCCTTTCATTGCACTTAATTTGAAGCAAGGTCTGTCTTATTATTCACTAGGGTGGCTGGCCCATGAATTTCTGGGAGATTCTCCTTTCGCTACCATCCTTCTTGCTATAGTCACACTTTCATTTCAAATGCCCACTATAACATCCAGCTTTTTATATAAGTTCTGAGGATCCAAGCTCAGGCACACATGCTTGTACAGCAGGCACTTTCTCCATTAAGTCATCTCCCCAGTTCCCAATATGGATATTTTAAGTTACTGGACAATCAGCTTTCCTCCATGAATTTGTCACTCCTAACTCAATTCCTTGGCTCAAGAAAAAGAGAGTAGGAATGGTATCAGTTTCTTTGAAGACCCAAATCGAACTGACAAGCCTCCATTCTAAGTGACCTTGGTGAGAATGAGCTCTGATTGGACCTCAAATCAAAGGCAGCTGAAAAATACAGGCAGGTGTTGGGAGAGGAGGGCAATTTTCAGTGGACAGACCACATCCTGCCAAGATGAATAGCATACTTTGACTCAAAGCAATTTAGAAAAAAAAAAAAAAAGGAATTGGGGATTGAATTTCATCCCCCTATAAGACATGTTGATATTCTAGACCTCAGAATATTACCTTATTCAGGAACAGATTGGTTATGGATATAATTCATGAAGGTGAAGTCACATGAAGTAGGATAAGCCCTTCATCCTAACTGTCACAGAGAGAAGACAGCCTTGTGACATGTGAGTAAATCACAGGGATCCAGTCACAAGCAATGGTTTGCCAACAGATACAAGAAGCTGCAAGGATCAAGGCAGGGAGTTATCAGTGTTGGATGGAACATAACCCTCCTAATACCTTCATTTCAGACTTTTGGATTATAAAATTGTGAGATGATAAATATTTGCTGCTCTAAGCCACCACATTTGTGGCACAAGGTAATTGTGGCTGTGCTTCCTGAGGCTAATTTCCTGACCACCTCAAACTCCTGTGTATCCATGGCTGATACTGACAAAAAGCAGAGTGGCTGATAGTGGGGCCAGTGTAAGCGGAGCTGGTTTCATAAGTATGACCCTTCAATGATGATTTTTAAACATTTGCTTGTGGTGTAAGTGTGGGGGGGCATACCAGAACCTCCTGCCACTGCAAATGGAATGTGATATGTTTGTGCCCTTTTTGGGGTCCAGCTTTACCTGCGTGGCTAAGGAATTGAACTTTAATCCAAACACTTGGGAGGCAGAGGTAGAAAGATCACCATGAGTTTGAGGCCAGCCTGAGACTACATAGTGAATTCCAGATCAGCCTGGACTAAAGGAAGACCCTACCTCAAAATTAAAAAAATAAATAAATAAAAATTAGTAAAACACACTTCTAAGTGTGTCAAAGGGTATGTTTCCAGAGATGATTACCACATGGGACAGCCAAGTAAGAGAGCAAACCTACACTGAATGTAGATACCCTGAGGACCCAAATGGATCAAAAGCAGGAGAAGGAAGTCTGCTGGTAGGGGCAATCTCGACTTTCCCTAATTTTTATAAGATGGATTTTCCTCATGTAGGCCACGTTGGTCTTGAACTCCTAATCTTCCTGCCTCAACCTCCCAAGTACTGGAATTACAGACACGTGCCACGATGAGTTCTTCCTTGTTTTGAAAGCAGCTATATCTACTACTATTGTCATAACACCTACACCTCAGACTCTAGATTCTTCAGCCTTTGCATATGGACTGATTCAGAGATCTTCTAAGCCTCAGTCTCATACTGGGTCTGCACCATTGTTCCTTCTTGTTCCGAGCAACTGCTAGATCCTCTGGCTCTCTGGTAGATAGATAGCCTTCATGATACTATCAAGGTTCTGATCATGTAAGCCAATCTAATGAATCACTCACATATATTCTACTGGTTCTGTTCCTCTAAAGAATGATAATACATCCTCTATTCTTTGTCCTATAAAATGGTCCTCTAGATTTTGCACCTTGGTGTCCTAAAACAGGCCTCCTTTGTAAAATTACTTATCATATGCAGTAAGTAATATTAGGGCAGGACTGTTCATCCACCAAATCTGTAGGACTCATTTCTCCCTCATACCCCTATGGGTCACTCATACAATCTGTCCTTTCTTCTATGCCATTATTCCACATACCAACACTCACTGTATTCTCCTGTTGAGATCCTACTTAGAGCTAGTCTCATGAGTCAAGGTAGCCATCAATGTGATTTAAGGCAATGCTGTTATATCAAGTCACCTTCAGTGAGCTCTTCAACTGGTAGAAATTCAGTCCTTTGTCCTTGGGCCATACCAATTCTGACAGCTTGGCCACCACAACTCTTAAGAGAGTGGTCTGGCATCAGGTGGATCTCTAATGGCTCCCATTGCCTCTGTATTGTCATATCACCACAGAGACCTTCAGTCCATCTCGTGCCTCCCCCAGTTTATGATCTAGCCGTGGCACTGCCTGAGGATCATTCCATTAAGACTGTGCCTTGATTCTCCTTTCTTACCCTCTTCCTGGTTGCTGAAATTTGAGAGAAGGCTAACGCCACTTCTGCTCACACATGTTAGCACCTGCCCATGAAGCAGGCCTTAGTTTCCTTGTACTTGATTGGACTTTGTAACTTGATCAGTCATCTATGCTTTCAGTCAGGCTCATAGACAAGAACTCTCTTAAGGTCTTTAAATCTGTGGTCTTCAGATGGATGCCCTCTTGTCTTAATCCATTTTATGTTGTAACATAAAACATAAACCCTACAGTTGAGTATTATATTTTTTTTAAAAAAAAAGCATTCAGTTCATTGAGCTCAAGAGCATGACACTGGGACCTGCCTGGTTTCAGTGAAAGAGAGCCTTATGCAGATGACATCACAATGGTGGGAACATGTGTCAGAGGGCTAGATCACAGTGTGAATTAGACAGGAAGTGAGACAGCCCATCCACCTTTAGAGTAACCCATTCTCATTGGGGGAACCTGGTCCTGGAGGAAACATTTAATATTCCCTCCAAGGGTGGTCCCCTGTGACCTACACACCTTCTACCACCTCTCAACATGTCCATGGCCACACTGCAGATTGTTTCTAGCACATAAACTTTTGTGGAACACAAATCATAGCCAAATAATAGTACCTACCACTGAATACATATAGTGTTGTTCTTTTAAAAGCAGTCTTATGATGATTTTCTTATTTTTTGTTTATTTTATTTATTTATTTGAGAGCAACAGACAGAGAGAGAAAGAGGCAGAGAGAGAGAGAGAAAGAGAGAGAATGTGCATGCCAGGGCTTCCAGCCACTGCAAACGAACGCCAGATGCATGCACCACATTGTGCATCTGGTTTACGTGGGTCCTGGGGAATCAAGCCTTGAACTGGGGTCCTTAGGCTTACAGAAAAGCACTTAACCACTAAGCCATCTCTCCAGCCCCTTATAGTGATTTTCAAAGAGGAAGTCTCTAACAGTGTGGCTTGTTGTGTACCTTACTCGCAAGTACATTCTTTGAATATTACACTGATTACAGTTTGAGACTATGAACTGACCCAATGCATAAATTACTTACTCTGGGGAAGGTATCACCTCTCCAAAAGCTAAGCTTTAAGCCGCAGGCAATTTCTCCACCAGGACTCTCTGAATTTGGTATTATTTAACCAATCTATAGATGCATATTGTTCATACAGCTTTTTCAAAATGATATATAAGGTACCTTCCTAAGTAACTGTTAATATACTATTTGAACCACTATTGGAGTCGCCATCTGGTGATCACGTTGGGGAATGGCACACTTTGATAAGAGGAAATTCTTGGTGAGTAGAACAAGGTTGTTGTTTTTTTTCTTAGTTTCTTTGATATTCTTTGATATCTTAAGAGATAACAATAATAGCCTTTCTTTTTAATCTCTCCTACTTGGAGTCCAGTGTCAGTAGAGAATTTTACCACACACCTATGGAATGTACTTTACCTTCCAAATAGGAATGATTTCAATGAAATAACCTCACTCAGTAAACTTTTGCTTCAAAGGGCCTGATAGTAAATATTTTAGGCTTTGTAGACCACAAGGTCTCTGTTGCCATTACTAAACACTGCTATGGTAGGATTAGAGTTATATGCATACAAATGGACATGGTGTATCCTAGTAAATGTGTTTAAGTTTATAGAGACTAAAATTTTAATTTCATGCCATTTTCACCTGTTGCAGAATACTAATACTTATTTTTGGCCATTTAAAAATGTAAAAACCAGGCTGGAAAGATGATCCAGGAGTTAAATAAGCTTCCTGTACAAGCACGAGTGTCGGAGGGGGCCTGCAACCACCTGAGTTTGAATCTCTACAACCCACGTAAACAGTTGAGCATGGCCAAACATAGCTGTTATCCCACTTCCTCGAAAGCAAACAGCGACCAGAGGAGCTCCCAGGTTCAAGAAAGCCAGCAAGTTTCAGTATCATTAAGAGTCTCCAGCTCAGATAAGAACTGGAGGAAGATCAATGGAGCGGGATACCTGACATTCTTTTCCTGCCACTGCAGGCAAGCGCCTTCCACCACAAATGAGTGCATGGGGCACTGCAAGGGCACAGACACATGCATATGCCCGCCCCCTCCACACACACACACACGAAAAGAAAAGAAAAAGAAAGTAAGTCAAAATAAAAACAAAAAAAATGTAAAAACCCATATTAGTTTCCAGGCCTTGAAAAGCAAGCAGCAAATTGGAGATGGCCTTGTGACAGGGTGGAAAGGGTCCAGGAAAGTGCTTGCAGCCCAAACCCTAGGTTCACTTCTAAATTTAATCAAAGAATTGAATAAAAATGAAGACTGAGTATGATAATTATAAATTATTATATTTTTTGAGGGAAGAAGAGAGCCAAGGAAAGGCACCCACAGGGCTAGAGATCCCATGTGGAAGACCTAGAAAAAAAGCATGGTAAGAGAAAAGAAAATTCACGAAGCTCCTGCCATGTGGGGAACTGGAAGGGATAAAGAACCCATGCACAGAATAATGGCTAGAGTCTTCCCTGGCTAGGCCGCGCTAGCCCAGGCCCAGCAGAGGGAATATCTCACCCACAGCTGAAAGTTCCCAAGTGATCAGAGAAACAGCCCTCCCCTTGCAAAGGTATCTATAACCTTTTAGTGGTAGGCTGTCTTCCTGCTCAGGTGAACCAGAGGATCAGCTGGTTGGTTAGGGCTAGGAGCTGTTTCAGAAAGAGGTTAGCTCTGGCACCAAGTTCCAGGGACTGAACTTGACCAACTGCAATGTTTAAATCATGTTAAAGACTTCCCTCCCAGGAAGGGTCCTGGCCATTAGTGGAAATAGATCTGGGGCACTAGGCAAGAGAGAAGAAATCAGATCATCTTTGATTTGCAAGTGCAAATTTTCCTGCCCTTTGTACCTTCAGGGGTCCAGTCACCCTAACTGTGACCCCCTCTCAGCCTGTAGGCCATTGTTGGTAGACCGTTCATTTGGCTTATATCCATTGCCCTCTTCATTGCCTTTCTTCAGGATGACTGTGATGGAAATGACCTCTGTAAGACTAGCTGCCATGCATGAAGTCAAATATGCGGGGCCAAACAGGAACTGAGTTTATAAATACATATCTTTTATGGGGGGGATTAGCATGCCAGGGCCTCCAACCACTGCAATGGAACTCCAGATGCATGTGCTATCATGAGAGCATTTGCAACCTTCACACTTGCATCACCTTGTGCTTCTGGCTTATGTGGGACCTTAAGCATCAAACATGAGGCCTTAGGCTTTCCAGGCAAGCACCTTAACCACTAAGAAACCTCTCCAGCCCAGAACTGATGTGATTTTTTTTTAACGGACTCTGTTCTGAAGCAAACTCCAAACTAATCCATTTGAAGTGAATAGAGCAGTAGCCCCACAAGAAATTGAACTCCCAGCAGAGGTTAAAAGTATTATTATTTTTTTCTCCTCACGTTTCACTGTTTTCTCTTCCATCCCTGTTCTTGCTTCTGTCTGTACCTCGAAACATATTACAGCTTAGTAATTATGAATATGTGAGTCCATAAATGATAGTTGTTTTCCAAATAACTGTGGAAAAAATTCCTACCTTATGAATGTTTTCTTTATTGTGCACACATCCGGGTCTTTAGATCGGTGACATTTGGGGCTGCATATCTCTCTTTTGTGGAGGGCTATTCTATATACTGCATTTTAGAAGTTTTACATCCTTAGTCTCCACCCACTAGATGCCAGGAGTATCCTCTAACCAAAATATAACAATCAAAAAAAAAAGAAAGAAAATTCCCTAAGCATGGTAATTTTCTTTAGAAAAGAACTGCCTCTTTCAGAACCATTGATTTAGAGGATGGGGAGATGGCTGAGTTGATAAAGGGCTTGCCACACAAGCATGAGGACCTGAGTTTGTGTCCCCAGAACCAAAGGGAAGAAGCTAGGCTAGATGCTATAGCTTGCATCTGTAATCTCAGCACACCAATGGTGAGAGGAAGACAGAGGCAGAAGGAAACCTTGGAAACTTGTGGGCAAACTAGCCTGGCATACGCAGTGGTGCAAAACGAGACCTTGCCTCAAAGCAAGGTAGAAAGCAAGAACTAAACCCTAAGGTGATTCTCCGAGCTCCACATGCTCACTGGGGCATGCACTCACCCCCCACACATACACATGCAAAAGAACCAATGATTTAGAAAAATACATAGTTCTTATTTCTTCAAGGTTACAGTGGATATAATTAAAAAATACTACTGTTTTCTGGAAGCCTTGGGCTAAAACTGAAAAACTTTTATTAAGTCAAAACAAGTTTCACATCATTTTAAGTGTTCATAGCAGTATTCTAGTCACATCAATGTATAGTTCTTATGATGTTAAGATATGGTCATATAAATGTCATGTCACTATCCACCTTGATGCTCATGCATGACAAAGCCATCATTCCAGTCAACATTTATGCTATTGTCCATACAGTGTAGAAACCTATGTCATTGTCACAACCGGAACATCCAAACTCCTCCAGTTTGAAATTTACCCCATTTTCTATCTATGTTCTGTTCTGTTTCATTCTCAACTTTTTTCTTTTGTTCTCTAGCCAATATCTCTTTTCCCAGGGTTTCATCAAGAACCCCTGCTGCCTTTGGTTCAAGCAGCCTATTAGATGGAACAATATCAAAGGATTTCTGAAAATTGAGATTATCCATGTTGCATGCATTACTGTTTCCCAATGTGTCTATAGGCTGCTCCAAAGTATACAAAAGAGCCAGAGGAGTTACATAGATAACATCTTTTTACAGAGCAGCCCCTTGTTCTTTTTTTTTTTTTCTTTAAGCCAAGAGACCCAATCTGAAAGGGAGAAGTCCTTGTTGAGTATGTTTTTAATCCATTCCAAATATTTAGATGATTGGCATCATGTCGACAATCTTCTGGAAAGCTCATCAAATTGTTTTTCTGGATACCACAAAAGTTTGTTACCAGATCTCCTGTCTTCTCAGAACACTGTGGAGTGTAGCTTGTTCAGAGTTAGCTAGCACAGACTGAACTCTTACCAACTAGCACGTAGACAGGCCGATCTGATCTTTGTGAGCATTGCATGAGGTAGGTGAGGTCTGTTTCCTCCTTTTACAGATAACAGGTATTGGTCTCAAAAGCTGGGATGACAAAATAGATGGCACATCCAAATTTGAACTTGGGTATTCTGACTTTACTCAATTTCCCTCCTCTGCAACACACAGGTAGAACAAAGAGGCCTGGACTATGGAGCTGAGTTTCTCACTAAGTACTAAGCAGTAAGTTTCTCAGTACTCAAATTGTAATCCTTGGACTAAAATTCAACATCTATTTTTGCTAGAAATATGGAATCCCAAGTCCCCATTAAGATCTACTCAGTATATTCATTTGAACCACATCTCTGATCTTTCCTATATGCATTAACATAAGGAGCTCTGCTGATCACTTTTTTTTTTTTTTTGAGGTAGGGTCTCACTCTGCTCCAGGCTGACCTGGAATTATCTCTGTCATCTCAGGGTAGCCTCGAACTCACGGCACTCCTCCTACCTCTGCCTCCCAAGTGCTGGGATTAAAGGCGTGCACCACCACGCCCAGCTGCTGTTCACTTTTAATGGACAGGTGATCCCCCAATTGGTTACTATGATCTGTCTCTTTGCAATACTGGGTTCCTTACGCAGTCTTCTCCTGTTGTCCCTGCTGACCTTTCTCCATGATGGTACTCTTCTATCCTACTGAGTGCTTCTGTGACAATTTTCTTACTCATGTGCTGGAAAAGGCCATAGGGTTTCAACTCCCTTGCCAACACTGATGAATCCATGGGATTTTCTGTCAGGGATTCTATCTGGACTGGGCTGGTAAGAGTCTGATGTTTGCCATGAGTTGGCTGGTAGAAAGGAAAGTATGCATGCCTTTGGATTACCATTATTTTTATATAGGTATATGTCTGTTATGTGGTGTGTATGTATATTGTTCATAGGTATAGGCACGTGTGTGTGCAGATGTATGTGCATCAATATGTGTGTGTAGAATCCAATGTTAACATTGGATTTCTTTCCCAATCACTCTTCCCACCTTGTCATTTGAAACCAGATCTCTCACTAAGCCTGAAGCATACTGATACAGCTAGAGTACTAAGCCAGCAAGTCCCAGTGCTGGGATTACAAGTGTGTGCTGCCAGGCCCAGCTTTAAAATGGGTGCTAGGGTGCCAAACTCAGGTCCTCATGGTGATGCAGGAAGTATTTTGCTCATTGATCCACTTCCCCAGCTCCAGGTAAACCATCCTTGTTCACACATTCCCTTCCTACTTCTATCAGTAGTGATGTATTGATTATCATGCTGTCTCAATACCAACCTAAGGTAACATCATTAAACAATCTGATCAGTGATCCATTATGGCTAAATCTTCATCAGTTTTAATGAAGCTTTCATAATTTTCAAATCACTGTATATTATGATGAGGTCCTTTTATTTTTTTATCACAAAATCAAAATGAATGGCAGACTTTTGACTCATCGGGCCTTATGTCATTTCTCAGTTCTATACTGTCTAATAAACTTAGGATCACAATAGGATAGCGGCCACATAAGTTTCTCTGTTTTCCTGTAAGATGAAAGCATTGACAAAGAAGAGTGCTTGGGCTGGGGAGATTGCTCATTAGTTAAAGGGCCCAGCTAGCAAAGTCTGAGAGCCTGGGTTTGAATACCCAGCACCCACAAAAAGCTAGATGCACAAAGTGGCACATGCACGTGGAGCTAGTTTATAATGTCAGGAAGTCCTAGAATTCTCAATCTCTCTCTCATAAATAAATGAGAAACATTATAAAGAGTTCCTCATGAGAATCTGATTAACCTCTTCCTGAGGCAGCCCCTAGCCCTAAGCAATCAGCTGTCCCTTTGGTTCACCTGAGCCAGAAGACAAAGCCCACCACCATAAGGTTATAACTACTTTTGTGAGGGGAGGGCATACACTCTGAGCTGCCTGACCACCTAGGAACTTCTAGCTGTTGGTGAGTTTTCCCTCAGCTGGGCCTGGGAAAGCCCCTTAGCTCTTACTCTCCACACGAGCTCTTTATCCCCTCTACCTCCCCACAGGGCAGGAATCCTTTATACTTTTATTCCCTCTCCTTTCTTTCCATGGTTTTCCCAGGCCCTCCATGTAGGACCTCTAGCCACGTGTGTCTTTCCCTGTCTCTGTACTTCTCTCAAGAAATATAATAATGTAATAAAGAGTATGTCATGAGAGAATATGATGGACAAGTTCACATCCACCAGTACCACCAAAAAGAAAGAAGTGAGGGGCTGGAGGGATGGCTTAGCAGTTAAGGTGTTTGCCTGAAAAGCCAAAGGACCCAGGTTCTATTCCCCAGGATCCACATTAGCCAGATGCACAAGGGGACACATGCATCTGGAGTTCGTTTGTAGTGGCCAGAGGCCCTAGCACACCCATTCCCTCCCTCCCTCCCTCCCTCCCCCCCTCCCTCTCTCTCTCTCTCTCTCTCTCTCTCTGTGTTTCTCCTTCTTTCTCTGTCAAATAAATAAAATAGGGCTGGAGAGATGGCTTAGCGGTTAAGTGCTTACCTGTGAAGCCTAAGGACCCCGGTTCGAGGCTCGGTTCCCCAGGTCCCACGTTAGCCAGATGCACAAGGGGGCGCACACGTCTGGAGTTCGTTGCAATGGCTGGAAGGCCTGGCGCGTCCATTCTCTCTCTATATATATATATCTGCCTCTCTCTCTCTCTCTCTCGCTCGCTCGCTCGCTCGCTCTCGCTCTCGCTCTCTCGCTCTTAAATAAACAAATAAAAATAAAAATAAATAAATAAAATAAAATAAAATAAAGAAGTGAGATCTGCTTAGAGGGACCAGAGTAGGCAGCTATGTGCGACAAGTGCTCCAGTTACAGAGGGTGGCTCCACCAATCAGTTCAACAACCCAGACCCAATCATGAAGAGCCCTGAGAAGTCACGTGCGGCTGAATCACTCTGATTGCCATTCACATTTGTGGAGAGTGCTGCTATCCCTTACCTTTTCACTTTGTTTACTAATTGGTCCCTTAGTTCTTTGGTTAACCTTACTTGTATATGATACTTTTAAGATTCTCCATTCATGTTTTCACTAGCTTTTTTTTTTTTATATAAATGTACAAATCCTCTTCTTTTTTTTTAATGTTTTTTTTTAAATTTTATTTATTTATTTATTTATTTGAGAGTGACAGACACAGGGAGAAAGACAGATAGAGGGAGAGAGAGAGAATGGGCGCGCCAGGGCTTCCAGCCTCTGCAAACGAACTCCAGACACGTGCGCCGCCTTGTGCATCTGGCTAACGTGGGACCTGGGGAACCGAGCCTCGAACCGGGGTCCTTAGGCTTCATAGGCAAGCGCTTAACCGCTAAGCCATCTCTCCAGCCCTTCACTAGCTTTTAAGTAGTAGTAAAGTCGTGATAACTAAATGGGACACTTTTCTCGTGTGCTTTTGTGAAACAAAAGGACCTCTTGAGAATCTAAGTTCTATTCTAGAAACTGAAAGGGTTAAACCGTGCACCAGTAGTAATAGATACATAGGGTTCACCATGAGTATGAAAGGCCATGATGTGTTTCCACGTTTGCTATGATTTGAATGTGTCTTCTGAAACTCTCCTATTGCAAGCTTATTCACCAATGTCACAGTATTGAGAGGTGGGTATTTGGAAATTTGATTAGGTCAGGAGAACACTACCCTCATGACTGGATTAAGGCCACTATTTTGGGAGTATATGAATTATCAACTAGGAGTTCTACCCAGCCTTTCCCCTCTCCCTCATTTTCTCTCACCATATGCGGCCCCTCTCATGCTCTCCTTCAGTCATAGACTTCCCTGCCTCTAGAGCTATGTGCCCAATAAACGTCTATTGTTCATAATTCACCCAGTCTGATATTAAGTTACAGCAGCAGGAAACAGGCATATACAACCATAAGGGGCAACACTGCACTAGAACCAGGAGAACAAAGATATGTAACACAGAGATACTTCCTTCTGGAAATTCATGATCTGCCCTAATTCTGCTCCACATTATTCTGTCACCATCTGCAAGCTTTGTGTTTTTTTCTCTTAAACCATGTCCAAACTGATCATGAAGGCCCACGTAAAGACACTTGCTTCTTTTTCTCTGCCTTGGCTTGGGAATAGCAGATGTCTATTCCTTGACCTCGAGTACATCAATATTCTACCTCTAAAATAGGGATCCTTTCTTTGCAAATATATTTTTATTCACACGATGACTGCATAAATGCATTCTCATATGTGTTCCCCAAGTCAAACTCAGTTACAATTTTCCATTGTTTTCAGATGGGCTTGGGTATGTCTCACGTTTCCTTACTTCTAGGTATGCCTTGTTTCTCTACCTTTAATAATATTTCCTTTTATTTTTTTCCTGTTTGAGAAATAAACAATGCTAAAACTTGTTCAGTGTTTGCAGAAAGGTGCTAAGTATCAAAAGATGCTGAGAGTCTAGCAGTCTTGAATGGGTCGTGAGGGCCAAAGATTTCCAGAAGACTAATTTCTTCCATTTCTTCTAAGAATGTTCTTGGCACTTGAAATGACATTCAGTTTTCAGGTAATGGGAGATGGCTTATCAGGGATAAGATTGGTTGTTTCAACATGGCTCAGGGGAATTTTGCTTACTTATTTCTGGATATATCCCAGTAAGATGGGCTTTGGATACAGTACTGTCTGCATTCACGATTTCTGTTATTCTAACCATGCCAGAAAATTTTGCTAAATTCATGGCAGATGTTCATGCAGATAGGACCAGTGCCATGATTCAGATTGCAACAATGAGCTTCCTGTGTATGAAATGTATGGTTAGCAGTGAGATATTAGCCTAATGTTTTAGAGTCTGCAAAGGAAATTGAAGCAGACATGAGCATTTGTTAGACTGTCTTCCAAGGTCTACTCACGTGCTGACTATGGGATCTGTTGTGCACCATGGCAGTAGGAACAGCAACAGTACCAGCTGATTTACTTTTTTGGTTTTTGGGTTTTTGGTGGCATGGTTCTCACTCTAGCTCAGGCTGATCTGGAATTCACTAACACTGATCCTCCTACCTCTGCCTCCTGAGTGCTGGGATTAAAGGTGTGAGTCACCACACCCAGTTTATGATGACTCTTTCTACGTGAAATTCCTGGAATGTTTTCTGTATGTAATTATGAAAAAAACAAAATCAGAATTGAACACTAAGATGGAAAACTGAAGTTAGTTATACCGGTTTGTGTTTGCAGAATGTATGTTTGATGACATTAATGACCTCAATATTCCACCTGTTTATTCCATCTCACCAGATAATACAACTATGACCAACTGAAATGCCATTTAAAGGTAAAGAAGAAAGAAATTTTTACTGATAATCTCATTAGTTGTGAGACTGAAGAAATAATTAGAGATGTATCTTTTCCTTGCCATGTTGTGTATCTGCCTTTATCTATCAAATGCAATCCTTTTCTCCTTCCTTCTTTCTACTATTATTATATACCATATTGTATAAGTAGAGATTATTTCTTACATATAGTTCTAGGGTTATAGTATATGAAATATCACTTGTGACTAATTTACATGAATAAAATCACCCAGAGTAAAGCACACCTGTAATCCCAGCACTATGGAGGTAGAGGCTAACCTGGGCTACATGAGACCCTGTATCTCAATCAATGAATAAATAACATCACTGTGAGATGGATTGTACACTTGATGGAATTGATGGGGAGAAGATTGCTACGTCCACGGCGACCTCGCCTGTGTAGCAAGCAGAGATGCTTCTGTACTGGATGAGAGCTGAGGACAGAGGGCCAGCACTCCTCGGAGGGATGCCCCCGGTGACCCCTTGGCAGTCACTTACTGTAAAGGTTCCTGCTGCCCATGAAGTCACGACGACCTAATTGCTGGCGCCAATGCTGTTTCTTTCCTGCTTTCTTCTAGCTGTTTGTCTAAGAACAGCTAATTCAACACTTATTAGTAATCATGCACACAATCAGAATACAAGAAACAATCTAAGCATTGAATGTGCCCCTCCTATGATTAGGGCAATGGAGGATATGTATAACTCTACTAGGAATAAAAGATTAACTCTAGAACAGTTTTTAGATGGTGTAGAGTAGAAACAGCTTATGATGTTTTAGAACAATACTAATCCTGAGAAAGTAAAAGTAGAAATGTTAATCGGTAATGTTCATTAGAAGCATGACAGTTCTACAGATAAGGAGTTGTAAAACTTAGGCATTCCCACCAGGAAACTTCCTGGGGGGTATGTTCAGTACTTGATCAAGGGCAGATGGTGGACTCCCAGAGCTGAAACTACCTAGTTCCACTCCCCTATGAGGGAGAATATGATAAATTCGGTAATAGATGAATAAATTATAAAGGAAAAAGGAGGCTATGGCATTCTCTTCCATTTATGGGAACGCTTAGCAAGGAAGCGTAAGCCTTGGTGTTTATACAGTCCTTGGGGTATAAGAAATAAGTAACCTGTTATTCACCTTACACCTAGTTTCTGTTTGTATAATGTTGTGGTCAATGATACAAGGCGTCCTTCTTAAAAAATGGGTACAGTTCCTACCTGATCAACATTACATGTATGCTTACAATAGAACAATACTTAAGATTGTTTAGATTAATGATTTCTGAGATCACTTGTTGGCTTGCTAAGTTTCCCTGTTCAATCTGTATAAAACCTTCATGAAACCTTCAGTAAATTGCAGCAGCATATTCAACTTGAGTGTGTCTGTCTGTCATTTCCTCGCCGAATCCCGAGTTCTCCTTGAGCCTTCGCCCTTGTTCTCCCTCGGTCCTGATCTCCCCGAGAGTCAGTCCGCGGCAGAAGATGAAGGTATTTTCACTTGTATGAGCTATAATTACATTTCATAATGTTTGACTATGTTATAATTTAAGAAAAGTAGAAGGCTGGGTATTTATGTTAAATATCCAAAGGAGTGGACAGTATTGCTCCATCAGCCATTGGTATCCATTTCCACTCTTCTGTTTTAATTAGGTTCTGCCATGAGTTTCTCTTATATAGGAAGTAAATCCAGTTGAAAATTATCCAGGCAAGGAGTGAGACAAGGGAACTGGCCTTGATATTTTACATGCCATGTGCAAAGTCAGATAGGTAGATGTGAGTGTGGCAATCTGCTTCCATCATCCATAGTTTCCTCACTAGCTTCATGAGGATGAGACATCAGTAGCCCTTGTAACCATGGCAACCATAGCTTCTGGATCTCTGGATGATGGTTATGGCTGTATAACTTTGAATAGGGCAACCCCATGCTTTCTACTTGTTAGTCCATTTAAATTACTTCAACTCATTCAACTTTCTTTATTAAACCTATTTATGCCTGAAATTAAATGAACTTCTACATTCTGTTAAACTATGACCAAGATGAGAAACCCAGTTAACTGAATTCGGAGACATACACATGTAGGCATACTCTACAGTTGTACACAGATGCAGCCCTATTTGTATATATATGAAACAAGCTAATTATGTATTATTGAAATCAAAAACAATATGTGTATGTAGTATTATACAGTGTTTTGTACATTGTATATTATCTTCAATGTTGTATAAGAAAATCACAACAGAGATACCTCTAAAAGAGAAAGTAGGTAGCTAAACATAAAATGCAAAGGAAACTCTTCAATTGATATCATTTGCACTTTTGCGTTTTTTTGTTTTGTTTTTTTTTTACTAACTCATCATATTATACCCACCCAAAAAAATGTTTTTGGAGGAAATTTTAAAGAATTTTAGATGTAGAGTAAGAGGGAGAAAGCCTGAATGAAAACCCTAGGAACCATCAATATCTAACTTAATATATCAAGGCAAAGGAATGAACAATGGAAAATGAAAAAGAGAGCTTCAAGAACTTGAACAAATGGGAATGAGCTGGGCAAGAGAATCCAAAGGAGTAGAATGTTCCAGGGGTAGAGAATCATCAAGTTAATGGGCTGGGAAGCTACATCAGCAGTTAAAAGTGCTTGCTTGTAAAGCCTAGCAGCCCAGGTTCAACTCCCCAGCACCCACGTCAAACCAGACACAAAAAGTACTGCATAGGTCTAGCATTTGTTTGCAGGCAAGAGAGTCTAACATGTTCACACATACATGCAAAACAAATAAACAAAAATGCTTTTAGAACTTCTGGTTAAGATGGTGGAATAAGAGCCATGCCAAAGAAACTTGGTGTAAAAGAGACAAAATAATGCCCAATACACTCTTCTACTGGAAAGTAACATTGCATAAGAAATTATTAATTCTACAGGCTGAAGAGATAGATGGCTTATCAGTTAGGTGCTTGCCTGTGAAGCCTAAGGACCATAGTTAGAGGCTCCATTCCCCAGGATCCATGTAAGCTGGAGGCGCATGCATCTGGAGTTCCTTTGCAATGGCTGGAGGCCCTGGTGCCACCATTCTCTCTCTCTCTCTCTCTCTCTCTCTCTCTCTCTCTCTCTCTCTCTCTCTCTCTCTGCCTCTTTCTCTCTTTGTCTGTCTGTCACCCTCAAATAAACAAAAACTTTTAAAAAATGAAATGATTAACTCTAACTGGGCATGGTGGTGCACACTTTTAATCCCAGCATTTAGGAGGCAGAGGTAGGAAGATCACTATGAGTTCGAGGCTACCCTGAGACTACATAGTGAATTCCAGGTCCGCCTGAGCTAGAGTGAGACCCTACCTCAAAAAAAAAAAATAGAAAAGAAAAGAAAGAAATTATTAACTCAGATGAGACCCACAGCAGAGAATTGGTAAAGCTAGATCTTCCAGCAATCACACAACCAGTGATTATTAGGCTCCAGCCAGCCACTGGGAAGAGCTTCTACTCGCTGGCCCGTTTGTGAGCCAGCAAGAACAGAACTAAGGGAAGGGATTCCCCTACTCAAACTGGCCTTGCAAAATCAAAAACCCTGAAGGAGAAGATGACAGGGACAAGCTAAGCTGATCCAAAACATCTTCAAACAACTTTCCACAGCCTCCTCTCCTATATCTGCTAGCACCAAGAACCACTGCAGACCTTAGGACACTGAGGGATCAGAGCTACCTCATTCCATGCAGAATCCAACTCAGCTGATGTGAAGAACAGACTGACCTAACAAGCTGAACTAAGGCCACAGTGCAACAAAGAGAAATTCAGCTTCACACTCAATGTAGGTGGTATAGAAAGTCACCCCAAAAGGTAATGGGGCTGTTTGACACAGGAAAATACATATTCCAAGACTAGGTATATAGGCCTGCACTAGAAATGCTAATTAAACCTTCCATATCACTGCAAGTTGCTAAGACCCAGGGAGGGAAACAATTCTAAACCTAGCCCACAAAGAAAAAAGAACTAATGTGTTAGATTTAATTGATGTGCTTTTAGTCAACTTTTGCCATTCTGAAATAAATTGTATGCTGGGATTAACTTTTGGAATTTTTAAAAATATTTTTAAAATAGTTGTCTACAGTGCCTTTTTAAAAATTATTTCTTTCTTTCTTGGGGACAGGCTGACCTGGATCCCACTGCAGTCCCGGAATCTCAGCCTCGTAACTGATAGGATTAATGGTGTGCATCACCATCCACCCAATTAAGGGCCTTTAGTTTTGTTAGTTTGTCTCCTGGTTTTAATCCACACTCATGCATAAATATGCCCTGTTTTGTTTGCGGTTTTATATTGCTCAGTTAGATTTCTGTTTTTTCTGTATCTTTCTCCACAAGGCAACTATTAGAATTTTCCTTTACTAGTCTCCCAACATGTGCTCCCTCTCTCCAGCAATCTGCAGAGTTAATGCAATTGTCATTAAAATTTAATAGCATTCTTCACAGAAATAGAAAAAAAATCCCAAAATAGCCAAAGCAATTTGGAACAACAAAAGGAAGGCTGGGGTATCACCATACCTGATTTTAGGCTATATTACAGAGGCATAGTAATAAAAACAACATAGTACTGGCACAAAAATGAACATGTAGAGCAATGGAACAGAATAGAGGAGCCAGATTTACATCATATTTACATCCAGGAAGTTACAGCCATCTGATTTTTGACAAAAATATTATCTGGAGAAAAGACAGCCATTCTAAAAAATGGTGTTGGAGGGCTGGAGAGATGGCTTAGAGGTTAAACGCTTGCCTGTGAAGCCTAAGTACCGCAGTTCGAGGCTTGATTCCCCAGGACCCACGTTAGCCAGATGCACAAGGGGGCACACACGTCTGGACTTCGTTGCAGTGGCTGGAAGCCCTGGCATGCCCATTCTCTCTTTCTCCCTCCCTCTTTGTCTCTTCTGTCTGTCACTCTCAAATAAATAAATAAAATAATTATTTTTTTAAATGGTGTTGAAAAAACTGGCTATCCATAGGTAGAAAGATGAAAATTGATACATATCTCTCTTCATTCACAATAATGAAGTTTGAAAGGATTAAAGACCTAAACATGAGAACTAAAACTCTGAAACTTCTAGAGGAAAAAGTAGGGGGAAAACTTCAACATACAGGCATAAGCAAAGACTTTCTTGATATGACCCCAATTGCTCAGAAAATAAAACCACTAATCAACTACTGGGATCTCATGAAATTGCAACACTTTTCTACAGCAAAGGACACTGTCAGTCAAGCAAAGAAGCAGCCTACAGAGTGGGAGACGATCTTTGCCAACTACATTTCAGATAGAGGATTAGTGTCCACAATATTAAAATAACTCAAAAAACTAAATGATAAGAATTCAAACAACCCAATTAAAAAATGGGCTATGGAACTAAATATATAGTTCTCAAAAGAAGAAATACAAATAGCCAGTAAATATCTAAAAACAGGTTCTACATCCTTAGCCACCAGGGAAATGCAAACTAAAATCACTTTGAAATTTTGTTTCACTCCAGTGAGAATGGCTATCATCAAGAAAACATATGATAATAAATGCTTGAGGGGTGTGGGAAAAGAAAAACACTTCTCCATTGTTGGAAATGTAAACTGGCACAGCCATGGTGGAAATCAGTGTGGCAGTTCCTGAGACAGCTAAACCATATCATCCAGCTATACCACTCCTTAGCATATACCCTAAGGATTATTATACTATTTGTGGTATGCTATAGTATTTTCATTACTGTAGAGATACTTGCTCACCATGTTTATTGCTGCTTAAGGGCAACGTATAGTAGCTATGTAAGTAAAGAGACAAAATACTAGGGTTGGTATAGTCTAAGTGGGTCCAGTGTAGAGAGTGGAGGAGAGGAGGAGCAGAGGGACTGTTAATCAAAATTTCAGATGGTGTAATATGTCAGATTTGCTAGCTAATAATATATATGTTAAAAAAAGAGGGTGTTTGGGCTGATATACCCTGTGGGGCAGATAACACACTTCCGGCGTTCACTTGCAGTGACTAGAGCCCTGGCACACCCATTCTCTCTCTCCCTCTTTCTCTCTGTCAAATAAATAAAAATAAAATATATATTTTTAAAAACTTGTCTTGATTTCATCCTCTGATTTGTGGGTGTTACTCTGGCCCCAGAAATTCAAACAGCCACCAATGAAAAGGACCCAAGAGCCCACAAAGTGGAGGGGGAGCATGACCAGTTCTCATAGAGAAACCTGGCACAAGGAGCAGATGTTTTGTTTTTTCCAGTTAGGGTATCACTCTAGCCTGGCTGACCTGGAATTCACTATGTAGTCTCAGGGTGACCTTGAACTCACGGTGATCCTCCTACCTCTGCCTCCTGAGTTCTGGGATTAAAGACGTGCACCACAACACCCAGCTCTGAAGCTGATTTTTGAGTAAAGAATGTGGACAGATTTTAAATCTTGGCTTAAAAGACACCTTGAAGTGATATTAATACAGACTGATGGGCCATTCCGGTCAGAGTTGAAGGATCTGAATGAAATAAGAACTATGAACTATGAGGCGTGGCTTATGAGAGTGAGAAAGAGCTTTGCGTGGACTGGGCTAGTAGAAGTTTCTGTGAGAGGCTTGTTGTTATGCCCATTTCCTGAGAACTGTGCAGGGATGTACACAGAAATGGACTGGTGTGAGCAGGATATGGCACAGAAAGAAATGAAATTTTTATGGTGAAACTGCTGCTCATTCAACTCTAATTGGTTGAGAAATTGCAATAATTGAGACTGGGCCAGCTGATTTGCATTGCAACAGGAAGAAGGCAGACTCTTTTGAAGTTGCCTGAATGCTGAAGAAGTGTCCTGTTCTTCAAAGTCTGTTTTATCACACACCTCCCCACAACGGATTAACAAGTTGGTAGTCCATCTGGTACCGTGGAGTATAACAAATGTAGAACAAAGAGGGTCATTGAATTAGCAACATGGTTTTACATTTTGAAAATGGCCAAGGGGGACTTCCAGCCAAGATGGCGACTGCCTAGCTGTGCTTCAAATCCCGAGGGAAGAAAGATAGATGCATATCCTAAGAAGAGAGCCACCCCATCATACCTCAATAGGGCCCCGGCTAAAACTAAGGAAAATTGGCGAAACAAGCCAGGGTGCTGTTTTCCTGATGAACCAAATACCAGCACAAAGGGGAAGGAGACCAACACAGAGAAAAATCAACTCCTACCAAATCAGAGAGCCAGAGACCCAGAGGCCCCCAACACCTCAGCACTGAAGCAGACCAAAAATGAACCCAACATGGCTCAGGGAAATTTTGCGGAAGAGGGGGCAGAAAGGATGTCAGAGCCACATTTATTGTACCAATAACTGTGGGCTAACTCCACAATGCATGACCAATATACCTCAATAAGGAGGGGCCAATGGAGAGGGGGTAGGTCACGGATGAGCCTAATAATGGTACCAAACTGCCTGTATTTGCTGAATACAAAACTAATAAAAAAGAAAAAAGAAATGTGTAAAAAAAAAAAAAAAAGAAAAGAAAATGGCCAGGGGCACTGGGAAGCAGGCCTGTTGAGTTACCTGCATGGAGACCAGATGGAGCCATGAGGATGAATCACGGGTTGCAGTGCAGACCCAATGGATAGGACAGGGCTATGGGATAGCTGCTAAGGACAGCTGCTGACACTGGATAAAGTTTTCTGGGACTGTGAGTACCCTAGGTAGAGAAGTGAAATTGGAACTCCAGAGACTCCTCACTGGTTATAATTTTCAGATTTTGAGACTATCACTGGCTAGAGTTGTTGGACTTGGAGCTACAGATTTTGATGTTTGCCCTGTTTGTTTTAAACTTTCTAGTGGTTGAATATTTACTTGCTATGCCCAATGCCATATTTTGCAGTGATAATGTTTATTCTGTGTCATTATGATGTTTGTTGGGTGGTATTAAGGCTCAGTTAAAAGATCTTGGACTATGGGGATGTTTGAACATCAATGGAATTAATAAAATCTATGCGGACTTTTAAGATTGGACTGAATGCATTGCATTTTACATCATACGTGGTTATCAGTTTAGGTAGGCCAGGGGCAGAATGTGGTTTTTTAATTCAGGGGTCCCCCATAAATTCATGAGCTCTGAATGCTAGGTCCCCAGCTGATACTAATTTGGGAATTGGATCCTCCTAGAAGTAATATATTTTGGAGGGTGGGCTTTTGGATGTTACAGTCATCTTCCTCTTGCCAGTGCTTGGCACATTCTCCTGCTTCTATTGTCCACCTGATGTTGGCCAGGAGGTTATTTCCACCCTCTTCTCATGCCATCATTTTCCCCTGCCATCATGGAGCTTCCCCTCAAGTCTGTAAACCAAAATAAACCCTTTTCTTCCACATGATGCTCTTGGTTGGAAGTTTTCTACCACCAAGGAGAAGCTGACTGCAACAGTTGGTTTAGTTTTATCATTTCAATTTAATTGTATTGTCATATTTTTTCCATTGTCATCATGTATTTATTTATTTCCACAGATTATTCTATTTCATTTTCTCTCCCTTGTTCCCATTTCTCTGGGGCCCTCCTCTGTGGGGTTACAGGACTTACTGTGTGGTCAGGAAGGCCTCAGTCACATGAGGCCTGCTCACTGGGAAGGAACCCATACCTGGTACTGGAATCCAAGCCCGAATCCCATGGTCAGGAAACTCAGACTTCTGAAAGAAGCCCTCACTGTTCTCTGGAGAAGAGTGGGCTTGCACACCAAAACTCTCTTAAATAACTTTGCATATCCCCTTTTAACCCAAGATGCTCTCAGTCTTGGTTGGAGAATCTGCTTTATTTTGTAGATGACTTATGAAATGTTAAAGGGAAGAAAACTTTTGGAACTGGTCTACTGGCAGAAAGGCTGAGTGTAAGGCTGGAGAGATGGCTTAGTGATTAAGCACTTGCCTATGAAGCCTAAGGACCCTGGTTCAAAGGTCAATTCCCCAGGACCCATGTTAGCCAGATGCACAAGGGGGCACACACATCTGGAGTTCATTTGCAGTGGCTGGAAGCCCTGGTGCGCCCATTCTCTCTCTCTATCTCCCTCTTTCACTCTCTGTCTGTTGCTCTCAAATAAATAAAAAAAATTAAAAAGAGTGACATTGGATACCTACTATTAAGGTCTGCTTCTGGCCTGTGCTGAGGGAAGCACTCACACTCATTTAAAAAACAAAACAAAACAAAAAAAAAAAAAAGAAAGGCTGAGTGTAGTTTTTTGCCTATGCCCATAGAGTTTGATCAAGGTTGAATTTAGAAGTAATGGTCTTGAAAGCTGGGCATGGTGGCACACTCCTTTAATCCCAGCACTCTTGAGGCAGAGGTAGGAGGATTGCCGTGAGTTTGAGACCACCTGAAACTACATAGTGTATTCCCGGTCAGCCTGGGCCAGAGTGAGACCTTACCTAGAAAAAAAAAAAAAAAAAAAAAAAAAAAAAAAGGAATGGTCTTGCATGCTTGACAAAAGTTATAGAACAGAAAGATCTGAATGATTAATAGTTTATCACAGGAGAAATTCAAGCAAGTTTAAAATGACTGGCACAGAGCCTGGCTTATGTCACTTTGTTAAATTGATTACCACCATTAAGGGTGGACCAACTGCTTTGCATTCAGACAATGAGAATGTTGCCCTGAGGGTGAGCCACAGAGGGCTCACGCTAATAGGAATACAAATTATTTTATAAGTAGATGACTGAAGGAAGAATTCTAAAGAAGTAGCCTATTCTTGCATCCTACACTTCAAAGTCAAGACTTATGTCCTCCCTGCATTTAAAAGTTCGGCTATCCTCTTACCTGGAAATGGGTTTTAAAGCATGGTAAATCCTGGAAAGAAATGGTCATTGGATTTGCAACAGTTTCACAGCTGCTGCTGAGATGCAGCATGGGAAAAAGTGTTGAAATGCCTGTATTAGAGGACAAGTGAGTGAGTCCATTGTGAGGAGCTGCGCAGATGAACCGTGGCTTACATTGTACATCCAAAGATGTTTTAGATGTACCAGAACTGTGGAATGGCTGCGATGGAGAGATGCTCAGTCAGCCCAGCTGGAGGAGTGAAATTAGAATCCTGAGACTATCATCACTGGTTATGAATGTCATACTTGAATTGCAGTTGTTTGATGTTAGCCTGCTGGTTATTGATTTTTACATTGGTCCAGTCTTTTCTTATTATTATCTTTTTTCCCTTATCTTTTTCCAATGGAAATGTTTACTCTTTGCCATTATATGTTGGGAGTATGCAACTTGTTTTGAATTTACAGGGCTCACAGTCAAGAGACAGTCTTGAATCTTAGATGACACTTAGGACTTTTGAAGAGTGTTAGAGTTGGTGATAACTATAGGGACCTTTGAGGTTGGTCCGATTGCAATTTGCATCACGAAATTATTGTGAGTACCTGGTGGCCATAAGCAGAATGTAATAGTTTGAATGTATGACCCCATAGACTCAGGCATTTTTTTTAAATTTTTTATTTATTTATTTGAGAGTGACAGACACAGAGAGAAAAACAGATAGAGGGAGAGAGAGGGAATGGGTGCGCCAGGGCTTCCAGCCTCTGCAAGCGAACTCCAGATGCGTGTGCCCCCTTGTGCATCTGGCTAACGTGGGACCTGGGGAACCGAGCCTCGAACCAGGGTCCTTAGGCTTCACAGGCAAGCGCTTAACCACTAAGCCATCTCTCCAGCCCAACTCAGGCATTTTAAAATTAAGATTGAGCGTGCAACTTGAGTCTCCATCAGGCAAAATCCTGCTAGGAAGGCCAAGGTAGGAAGATGTCTGTGAGTTCGAGGCCAACCTGAGACTCCATAGTGAATTCCAGATCAGCCTGGACTAGAGCAAGACCTTACCTCGAAAAACCAAGAAAAAAAAAAAAAAAGTCATGGACTAATGTGTTTGGCAGAGGAAATTTCAAGGCTGAAAAGCATTGAGTCTACGGTATAGTCTTTTTTTTTAAGTATATTTTATTTTTTTCTCAATTTTTATTAACATTTTCCATGATTATAAAAAATATCCCATGGTAATATCCCCCTCCCTCCCCCACTTTCCCCTTTGAAATTCCATTCTCCATCATATTCCCTCCCCATCTCAATCAGTCTCTCTTTTATTTTGATGTCAAGATCTTTTCCTCCTCTTGATGGTCTTGTGTAGGTAGTGTCAGGCACTATGAGGTCATGGATATCCAGGCCATTTTATGTCTGGTAGTTTCTTACTAACTGTTCTAATTCAGATGTGCAATAAGAAAGCAAAATACTGAGCCAAATGATAAAAATGTTAAGTTCTGACAAGGAAAGAAATGGGACAAAGTTTAAATTTCTGGGAAAACAGACTATAGCCAATGATTATAATTGATAAAGAGAATAGCACCATTAAAATTATGTCTGCTGCTCCGCATAGGGGCAATAGGTAAGATCCAACCCATTCAAGGCTCTAACTAGTAAAAATGCAAATTCTTGGGCCGTGAAAATGTGGAATGCAAAAGTACTCATAGCTCAAGCTGGAGTGCTGAAGTTTCAATGCCCGGACCCCGCGTGAAAAGCCTTATGCTATGGCAGGCTTCTAGAATGCCAGCACACTAATGTTGACAGAGATGTGAGAGTAGAAACAGGAGAATTTCCCAGAAGTTCATGGTGAGTGCATCTAAGAACAGCAGAGTGAGAATCCAGAGAAAGAAACCTTGCAATAAATAAGATGGACTGGAGAGAACCAACCTGAAAGCTGTCTTCTCATAGCCACACATATGTCTTGACATGCACAGACCTTTACCCCCATGCACACATATAAGCATCCCCAAGCACATAAATACATAAATTTTAAATGCAAATTGTTTTGAAAGGAGAGGGCCTGAAGTGAGAATACTGAAGGACTTCCTTGCTCCCCAAGGTCAGCAAACAGAACCTGTTACTGTCGGGGTTTGAGAGTGGGTCCTATTCTTTCTTTAACAAAGAATTGATAAAATTGAACTCAAGATGGATAAATTAGGTATTATGAAGTTTAGTTAGGGAAAAATCACAATTTGTGGAGTTTATTTAAGGGCAATTGACAGTCATGGGCACATGGGAAATAGGAAGCACCCCCTCACGTGGAAAACACTGCATAGTCCATGAGATCCATTTAAGAGAATTTGAGGGGTTTAGGGTTCTCCTTTATTACAACTGCTATCCATGGGCTCTAGGCTTCATTCTAAACTGGCAGCAGAACGTTGCTGCATTGTCCACCTGATTCTGCTTTTGGAGGTTGAGGGATCCATGGAGTATTTCACCACAGTTCCAGAGAGCCACTGAGGCCAGGCAATATGAGGAAAGGTTGGATGACCTGCAAGGATACCCTGATAGGCCACATTGTAAAGCTAGGAATGTGAACCATAAGTTGCAATGGAGACCCCAAAATGTTGGAGGATCTAAGCCCATGTGATGTTAACCAAGAAAAGCTGCAAGCTTGAAGCAGATCCTGCCCCAATGAGAGGATATGTGGCAACAGGTTGCAGAGCTGGAGGTATAGGGCTATCCCCACCTTTGTAGGCCAGACAGATTCATTTTGAATAGCAGATGCTGGACGTGGAGATTTGGTGGTTTCCTTGCTGAGTTTTGCTCTTGCTTTGATTCAATCTTTCCTTATTATGCCCCCATTGCTCATTTTTTTTTTTTAGAGATTACTATCATTTTTATTCAACTTGAAATTCTAATTGAAACAAGAGCAGTGAGAATAAAGCTCTTTGAACATTGCAAAATCACTACATCATTGATATGGCTTTTGCACTGATTGGACATAGAAGAAAAAAATAATGTTAGAATTAAGGCAATAACAACATGTGCAAACTAAGCACATTATCCTGACAGAGTCCTTGGTAAAAGCTGTGTTGGTTAGGTTATACTGCTGCATGCAGGTCTCTCTGCTTTGAAGGATAAGCTAGGAATAGCATCACTCATTTAGGGGGGGAAAAAAATCCTCACTGACCCACAATGGCCAGAAGCAGTTTTCTGTAATCTCCGCTTGTGTCACTTGCAATCATTGTCGCCAGGGTCTTCTGATACATCTGCGTGAACACTTGTTTTATTTGTACAAGGTCGATCTCACTTCGAGTGACCACAATCCTGACCAGGGTGGAGTCATCGGTGCCGGCGCCTTTCATGGAATAGTAGAGTCTCTCAGCAAAGAAGGCAGGGCGGTTCTGGGCACACTGCAAGATGGTCTTCAAGCCACTTTCAACCGATCCAGAAAACTCACGGCAGACACTGCTTAACAAATCTCGATTAGCCATCCTGGAATAAGCCTCCATGGTAGCTTTCAGTTGAGGGAAGCTCCTTGTGGGAAGGATCATGTTAAAGCAAGACTCATCTGTGCCTAGTCTCCCTTCACCAGCTTGATACAGACGCTGTGCGTCGTCCTGGGCCATCTGGTGGTTGACACTGGTTTTCATCACGATTTCCCTGGCACATGGATACAAGCAGACGTTCAAAATGCCTTGAGGTATCAGACCTAATGTCCTTTTCAAGATCTCGTCCAAATTCTGATTCATAACACCTGACAATTTCTCGAATTTCTTGATTTGTTCTTGTGCACAGTATCTCAATCAATACACGTTCCTGAGTCCCAACTCCCTGCATTGCATGCCGTAAACTCCACGCATCATATGTTGGTGGCATGAACAAGGCAAGGATCAGTTCTTCCATGTTTCCACTCAACTCTGATTTGAGATCTTTAATTAAATCCTTGCCATACATGGTCTTAAAAGCTGATTTAATCTTTTGCCTCTGATCATTGGAACGGCTGGCCACAACATCCACAATGGCCTGCTCGTCTGTCCCAAAGCCCTTCATTGCTTTACGGAGAATTTCAGCATCTCTCATGGCATCAAAGTTGGCAGCTGGTCGGATTGTCCCTTGAGTGCCCTGAGTCATCGCAGCAGGCTGGCTAGGGTACTGAGGTTGTCCTCCGGGATACTGAGAAGGAATCTGTCCTCCAGGAAAGCCACCAGGTACTGGGACTTGAGCTGGTCCACCACTATAAGACTGGGAAGGTGGCTGTGGATACCCAGAAAAGCCTGCTCCACCAGGTGGGGCTCCAAATCCTTGGCCTGGAGGAACTCCGGGATAGGATGGAAACCCCCCTGGCTGCGGGGCCCCAGGATAGCCTCCAGGGGCTGGATAACCTCCAGGGGAAGGGTAGCCTCCAGGACCTGGGTAAGTGCCACTTGGCACTGGTGGGTAGGCACCTCCTGCCACTGGGGGAAAGCCACTAGGGTAAGGATACTGACCCGGTGGGGAGAAGGAAGACTCCTGGCCTGCAGGAGGATATCCAGGGAAGGGTGGGTAGCCAGTGGGGGGATAGCCTGGGTATGACATTCATGCAGATAGCTGATCATACTCCGAAGTTAATTAGGACAGGTCACTTTACCAGGTTAGCCTGCTATCAGCTGGCAGTAATTAGGGAGTCAGAAGACACAGCCGCTATCCGTTTCCGTCCCTTCGCCGCAGACACCAGCCCCTCCCTCTCTCTGCACCCCGGTTTCCTTGGAAAGCGTCTGCTGGCTCAGGGCGGCCAGCTCTCCGCACCCCTCGGCTCGCAGGCCCAGGGAAGGGGCTCAAGTCTGGAACGGCTCTTTCCCGCAGCGTCCATGCGCGGTCCCTGCGAGCCCACTCAACCTCGGGCTTGCGAGTTCGGTCCCGGGCATCACGAAGCGCGGTAAAAATTTCCCAAGTTCCCCTGAATTCGCTGTGTCACCAGGAAAGTCCAGTCACCGAGCCAACTTCGGCCCGAGCAGCTCCGGCTTCCCCTTACTGCGCTTCCCCTCCACCCCCGGGGACCACCCGGCCGAGGGCGGGGCCGCCAGGGTTCCCTCGGACCTCCAAACGGCAGGCAGGCCCCGAAGGGACCCATTGCTCATTTTTTTTATACTAAAATGTTTTCTTTGTTTACATTAGAGAGGGAGAAAGAGAGAATGCACATGCCAGGGCCTTCTAGCCACTGCAAATGAACTCGACGCATGTACCACCTTGTGCATCAGGCTCTATGTGGGTTCTGGAGAATTGAACCTGGGTCCTTTGATTTGCCAGCCAGCACCATAACTGCTGAGCCATCTCTCCAGCCCCATTCCTCACTTTTTAGAATGGGAATATTTATTCTGTATGATTATATGCTGGAAATATATAACTTGTGTTTGGATTTTACAGGACTCATTATTAATAGACTTCTCTACTTCTCAGGTAAGATTTTGAACTTTGGACTTTTGATCAGGGTAGGGACTATTAAAGAATATGAAGGGGCTGGAGAAATGGCTTAGCGGTTAAGCACTTGCCTGTGAAGCCTAAGGACCCCAGTTTGAGGCTCGGTTCCCCAGGTCCCACGTTAGCCAGATGCACAGGGGGGCGCACGCATCTGGAGATCGTTTGCAGAGGCTGGAAGCCCTGGCGCGCCCATTCTCTCTCTCTCTCCCTCTATCTGTCTTTCTCTCTGGGTCTGTCACTCTCAAATAAATAAATAAAAATTAAAAAAAAAGAATATGAAGACTGGGCTGAAGAGATGGCTTAGTGGTTAAGCGCTTGTCTGTGAGGCCTAAGGACCCCGGTTCGAGGCTCGACTCCCTAGGAGCCACGTAAGCCAGATGCACAAGGGGGCGCACGCATCTGTAGTTCCTTTGCAGGGGCTGAAGGTCCTGGCGCACCCATTTCCACCCTGATCCCCGCCGCCTCTTTCTTTCTCTGTCTGTTGCTCTGGACTTTGGAGTTGGACTGACTGCATTTTGTATCATGAGATGACCTCAAAGCCTTAAGAATGCCAGGGGTAGTGTGTTGCAGTTTGAAAGTAAAATGTCCCCAGTAAGTTCAAGTGTTCAAACATTTGGTCCCCTGTGTAAAGATTTCAGAATCTTGCACTTTTATCTACACCCACACTCACTTCCTCTGGTCTCACTCTTAACTCTCAGAGGAAGCTATCCTCTATTAGGGAAATTGAGAGTTCAAGTAATTCTTTTACCCTTCTTTGTAATAAACTCAGGCAAGGTCTGGGATTCCTAGAATCAACACCTTCTCCCAACTAGCACTGTGTAGAGTCAAACATATCAAAAGCCCACCTTACAAAAATGTGGGACAGTATGACTCTAGCAAATTCCCACCAACATGTGAAGCAGACACACCATACAATGCAATGTAAGACCTTCCCCTCCCTACTTCTCCACAAGACTTTAAAAACCATTTTACGTTTCATACTAGGCAGTTAAAAGCATGCCATGAACGTAAGTACCCCCCTGATTAGCATTAATAAAACTTTGGACACACAAAGAAACTTTCTGGATGGTTTTCTAAATTCTAAGACCTAACAGCCAGCTGCTGGCTCAATGTAATAAAGCTGTGGAACCTTACGGAAGTAGAGGCTTGTTGGAAGTAGTTCACTAGGGAAATGCCTTCACTTTGTGTGGCCTGATGCTACTTGCTGTCTATTTTCTGTTTCCTGCCTGACAATGTTCCCTTTACATACCTGAATCAGATGTCATAAAGGCTGTCCCTTCCAGCCCCTCCCTCTCTCTGGGCACAACCCTGGTGTGTGTGTGTATGTGTGTGTATGTGTGTGTATGTGTGTGTGTGTGTGTGTGTGTGTGTTTGTGTGTGTGTGTGTGTGTGTGTGTGTGTGTGTGTGTCTTTCTGGATTCCCTGTCATCTCTACTTGGATACATGTGAGTGGCTTCCCCTCTCACCCAGGCTGGCTGGTGGGAGGGAGTGTGACAGAATATTGCCCCTTGGTCTGGATGGTTTTTCTGCTTGCCTCGGCTTTATAGTCTGGGGTAACTTCTCATTTTATTTACATGTATGATTTTCCTCTGGTCTCTCAATCTACCACGTGCCTGTCCTCCTCACACTCCAAGTTCTACCACGTGGGTGCTTTCTCTGACTACAGGCCTGTTACCCCTCTAATTTCTCTAAATTCATGGGAATCAAGTGTAACTCTCTTAATTATAATTTCTCTCTGCTATTCTTCCTTAAGTCACCACCATTTGCCTTTTTAACTTTCTTCCATGGAGAAACACAGAGTGGATGCTATGGGGGTTCCCTCCTAAGTCTCCGTACACAAGCTCCTAGAGTCTACTTTCCATGTGCTTGTAGCTCTGTTCCAGTCTTTTTCTAAAAACCTGAATTTCTCTTAAGTGAAACTTATAACCCATACAGTGTTCCCACTCTCTAAGTGTTTAGTATTCCTTCCTAGACCCCAATCTTCCTTAAATAACCCCCCAATTTGAGATTTACCACTAACTAAACTTAGTAATTCATAATTTATACTTCTTGAATCTGTCTTTATTATTTATTTATTTATTTGGTTTTTGGAGGCTGGGTCTCAATCTCTAGCCCAGGATGACCTGGAATTCACTATGTAGTCTCAGAGTAGCCTCAAGCTCACAGTGATCTATCTACCTATCTCTGCTTCCCAAGTGCTGGGATTAAAGGTATGTGCCACTATGCCCTGCTTATTAACTCCTTGTTAAAGGTAGTGAAAATGCAAAATGTGGGGATCATAAATGCTGGAGGACTCCTCCTGAACCCCAAAATCCTGCATCACTAGTGGCTCAGAAGGTGACATGCATAACCATTCTTAGTTAATATACAGAATATGAAAGTTTTAAGATTTTTAAATGATTTCAAGACTAACAGAAATGTCTTTGGAACATAAAGACACCATGGTTTTAATTTGATTTTAATTTCTTTTTTAAGTTTTTATTTATTTATTTGCATGTGTGCTTGTGCATGCCAGGGCCTCTTGCCACTGCAAATGAACGCAAGACACTTGTGCCAGTTTTTATGTCTAGCTATTATGGGTGGCTGGGGAATTGAACCCAGGCCTGCAGGCATTACAAGCAAGCACCTTTAACTCCTGAGCCATCTTTCCCAGCTACCTTCATTATAATTTGTATAGGTAAATTGATGAGAACCCCCCAATATATTCATTTGTCTTCTAGAAAAATTTGTTAAAGGACTCAAAGTAATTTATTAGCCACATTTTTTAGCACTTGAAACTTAAAATCTAGGATAAACAGTGCTGATGTGGATATGAAATTGGTTTAAGGAATATATAATTTAAATTAGCATTCAAAGTGAGTATATACTTATATTCACATATATATACACATATGAATTTAATACCATAAGTTTTATTATCCGGGATTATGAGATAACTTAGAAATCAGAGTATACATTTTATTGATTTCATGTTCCTTTTGGGATGTCTATTGGTCACGAGTTGTAAAAGCCCATCTGCAAAATAACCAATATGCATTTCAAAATTGCCTGGAAATGTTATTAAGCTAATAAAAGTGAATTGATGTTTAGATCCAGTCACAGTGATACAGTTTTAAACAGTGAGTAAAGAATGCCTATCTTGTCCAAAGTGTTATTTTACAACATTACTTTATTATAATCCTAAAATTATTTTATAAACAGCATTGGATGAAAATTTTTAAAGATTTCCATAAAAGGGAAAATTGATAGCACAAATATATCTGCTTGGAGACACTGTTATTATATGAAATGTAGTTGCTTTCTGTTTATAAAATTAAACCAGTATTGTTTGTATTTTTCCCCTGGGACTATAAACAAGGAAATAAATGTAGTTGATTACATTGTAGGGAAATACAAAGTTATCACATTTAATATATGAATCTCAATGGTACAATCTAAGATGCTTAAATATGTTAATAAAATAAAGTCCCCCACAATTCAATGTAAGGATATAGGAAACATGGCAAGTTGATGTGACATCCCTGGCAGCATTTTTCTCTCTTCACTGTGTTCAAGAAGAATACGTCAAGTATTAGGCAACTCGTGAAGCTTATTCAGATGTTTGGACTTCAGACAAAGCAAACTTTGTTCGAGGCTTCTAACTCTTTCTGCATGCTTTTTCCCATTTAACTCCCTAACCAACTTTTCCTCTCGGGCCCTTATTTCAGCACACTATCTTCCCCAGGAAAGCCTTCCATCATCGCCGGACTTCATACTCACTTTTCTTTTTTTTTTAATATTAATTTACCTTATTTATTTATTTATTTATTTATTTATTTATTTATTTATTTATTTATTTGAGAGTGACAGAGAGAGAGAGGGAGAATGGGCACGCCAGGGCCTCCAGCCACTGCAAATGAACTCCAGACGCGTGTGCCCCCTTGTGCATCTGGCTAACGCGGGTCCTTGGGAATCAAGCCTCAAACCGGGGTCCTTAGGCTTCATATGCAAGCGCTTTACCGCTAAGCCATCTCTCCAGCCCGCATACTCACTTTTCCATTACATGTTTATAAATTCATCAGTTTACCCAACTAATCTTGGTTTCATGGCACCAGGGTGTTCATTCACTCTTTTGTGTTGTCATCTCTTGAGTGTCTCCCCTGGTGTCTAGCACCTACTTTTAGATGAGTTAGTCACCAAACCAGTCATACTGCATAACCCTATTTATTACCTGTGGGGGGGTCTTTCTGTCCCTGTATTTCTTCTCCTAGGGCACATCCATCTTTCAAAATACAGAATTTACATTTCCAATTCATTACAATGTAAACGTTTCTACTTGGTGTAAAAGTTCTGGTTTGTAGAAAAGGTGGTCATTTCCTTAGGACTCTCAAGATCTGATTTGTGTCCATCTACCATAAACTTTGTTTCTGAGACCTTGCGTCACGCAGCCCAGACTAGCCTTGAACTCACTGTATAGCAAAGGATGACCATGAACTTCTGATCTTCATGCCTTCACCTCTTGAGTAATAGTGTTTCAGGAATTCACTAGCACACCAGGTTTATGAAGTACTGGGGATTGAACTCACAGCTTCTCTCATGCTTTCTGCTAACAACTGAGCTACATTCCCCAGCCTTGCCCCATACACGTTTATGAGTTCATTTTTTATTAACTCTGGAAAGCTTAGTTTTTAAAATATGTTATTTATTTATTTAAGAGAAAAAGAAGGAGAAAGAAAAGAGATAGAATGGGTGTGCCAGGGCCTCCAGCTACTGCAAAGCAACTCCAGATGCATATGCCTCCTGGTGCATCTGGCTTATGTGGGTCCTAGAGAATCGAACTGGTATCCTTTGGATTTGCAGGCATACACCTTAACTGCTAAGCCATCTCTCCATCCCTTAAATAGTTTTTTGTTTGCAATGAGAGACAGAAGGGGAAGAAGGGAGGGAGAAAAAGAGAGATTGAGAATGGTCACATCAGGACATCTTTCCACTGCAAATGAATATGGGAATCTGGCTTTATGTGGGTGCTAGGCAATCAAACCTAGGCCATTAAGCTTTGCAAGCAAGTGCCTTTAATTGCTGAGCCATCTCTCCAGCCTAGATCAGGAAAGTTGAAATGTGCTACCTCCGTCATGAATTTGGCTGCAGAATAGAAAAAAAAAATTGAAAATGGTGCTCATCTTTATTCAGGTGGTTTGTTTGTCAAAGTTCAGAAGAGATCTAAGAGATAGAACAAAGTAATGACTGATGGTGATGATGACAATGCACTATTTTAAATATTTCATCATATATATAGTGTCACTTAATCTTCCCCCAAATTCTGTTATCTAGACATGAATATTTTATTTAGCTGATTAATTAACAAATTAAGATGGGTTTTCACTCCAAAGTCTATGTGTTGTAGGAAAAAACCCCCGCAGGGGGTCCCCACGCTCTGCCCAGATAAGGCGACACCCCAAATCACTCACTCACGAGAAGCGGTCTTGATGCAAACTGCAAGAGGATTTTATTCCAAGCGCGCTGGGGCCCACAGTCGTACACCGCACAGGGGTAGAGGACTGCAGAGCCCCGAATGCAGGAACAGGACAGTTTTTATAGGGTTTCTAACAAAGCCTGTGCCTTAGACCAATCATTTTCTAATATTAGGAGCCCCGCAGGGTGTTAGCCAGTCAGTTGGTGCCACCCCATAGTTTCTAAGCCAATTAGTTTATGACGTTGGTGGTCAGCATTTGCGCAGGTCCTTGGGTGGGAGTAGCAGAGTGTGGTTCCAGTCTCCTATGACCTTGGAGGTCAGCACTTGTGTAATTCCTTAGGTGGGGGTAGCAGAGTATGGTATCAGCCTCCTGTGACCTTGGTGGTCTGAGGCAGGCTGCTACAGCTTATGGTGCGAGCTACTAAGGCTAACAGTGTGGGCTATTAAGGCTTATAGTGTAAGGCTTATAGTGCAGGCTATTTACAGAAACCAAATAAGTGGTTCACTTTATTACTCATTTCCCATCCTTGAGGGCTATCTCATGCCCTTTTACCTAGTTTTATATTAGGAGTGGGCTCTGATATAATGAGAAGAGGGATTCTTTACTTGCTTCCAACAGAGAGTAAAGCCTGGAGTTTGAGGTATGCAGGGAGCCCGCTTAAGCTCCCCTTGGAGCGTGATAGTATTTCTGAGCTTCTGAATTCTTGGGCCTTTCAGTGTCTATGTGTTATGCAGATTATGGGACCAAATGGCCTGGGTTGAAATATAGGCTTCATCACTTGTTACTTTGTTTTGCCAGAACCAAGCCACTCAGAAGCAAGCTGGTCAGTCCCCTCCTGGCTTGGGAGGTGTTCTGTTACTGTTTTCACTTCCTGTTTTTCTGTTTTGCTTTCACTTCCCATTTTGCTAATAAACCCTTTAACTTGCTCTTCCCTTGAGTCAGTACACATTGTAGAAGGCAAGGCAGAACTGAAGAGTCACTGGCTTTGGGAGATTTAGTGACTATTGTGTATCTGGCACTCTGATCCCTAGGATAAGCACATCCAGGGCTGACTTCCAGAGTGACAAAGGCTCTGTCACTCTCAAAACTGGTATAACAGTAGAAGCAGGGACAAATAAGAACAAAGTATAATATCATGCATGAATTAAAATATCATAAGGAAACCCATTATCTGTATGTGAATTTAAAAATTAGCTTGGGCCAGATGTGGTGGCGCATGCCTTTAATCCCAGCACTCTGGAGGCAGAGGTAGGTGGATCGCCATGAGTTCAAGGCCACCCTGAGACTCCATAGTGAATTCCAGGTCAGCCTGGGCTAGAGTGAGACTCTACCTTGAAAACCAAAAAAAAAAAAAAAAAAAAATAGTTTGGGGGCCTTGGTGGGCAAATGTGTGCTTCCTATGCATTCATGAAGGCCTGAGAGGGACCGGGACCATCAGAATTAAAATCTACAGATCTAGCCAGGCGTGGTGGTGCACGCCTTTAACCCCAGCACTCAGGAGGCAGAGGTAGGAGGATCACCGTGAGTTCAAGGCCACCCTAAGACTCCATAGTGAATTCCAGGTCAGCCTGGACCAGAGTGAGACCCTACCTCGGCAAAAAAAAAAAAAAAAAAAAAAAAAAAAAAAAAAAAAAAAAAAAAAAAAAAAAAACTCCAGATCCGACATAAAAAGCTCAGTATGGCCATGCATGCCCCCTAAACCCAAGCCCAGAGGGGAGCAGTGACATAAAAGTCCTCAGAGACCCACAAGCTGTGAAAACAGAAGAGATAATCAAAGAGAATTTGACATTTCTCTCTGGCTACCTTAGGCCAGTGCCTCTGGCTGCATGTGAGTGTATGGGGCACCCCCCCACACACACACACGTACGTGTGCCAGCAAAAGAAAAGGTCTGAAAGAGTGCTCAGGGGTTAAAGGCACTTGCTTGCAAAGTTTGATGGTCCCTGTTCAATTCACCAGTCATCCATGTGAAGCCAAAGCACAAAAGTGGCAGACGTGTCTAGAGTTTGTTTTCAGTAACAAGACACCCTGGCACACACTTATCCAACTCCCCAAACACCTACATGCAAATAAATATATATATTTTTTAAGTTTTCAATAGATTTTAGAAATTAGTTTCAAAAAAAAGAGACAAGCCAAAAGTAAGCATTATATAACCATTAACTGTTATTATCTGAAAGTAATTTTCCATATAGTTGAATAGTCTTTAAATTAGTTTTTGGGTTAGTATACAAAGTAATGGGTTTGGGTTTCATTATGGAATCTTTATAAATATGTGTTATTATATTTGTTCTTATTTGTTCCCCTCCCCTACTATACTACTGCATCCCCCTCTCTCTAGCTAGTTCCTTTTCTTCTCCCAATTAGGCGCCCCCTTGCTTTCCTTTAACATGTATTCCATTACCCTCTTTTCCTCCTCCCATCAGGTCTCTTCTTTCCTTCTATGATCCCCTTTCTAGTTTCATAACTTACAAACAGCACATATAAACACACACACACACACACACACACACACACACACACACGATTTTAAATTTATGTTCCACATATGAGAGAAAACATGCAGTATTTTTGAGTCTGGCTTATGTCACTTAACATAATTATTTCCAGTTGCATTCATTTTCTGAAAATATAATAATTTTATTTTTTATGGCTACATAAAACTCCATTTTGTACATGTACCACATTTTCTTTATTCATACATTTGTTCACTGACACCTAGGCTAGTTCCACATCTTTGCTACTGTGAATAGTGCAAAAATGAACACATATGTGCAAGTATCTCTTAGGTACTAAGATAGATTCCCTTGGTTATTTATTCAGGAGTTGTATAGCAGGATCGTTCTTCCATGAACACAGAGGGAAATTTTGGTATTATAGGTTCTATTTTAGTAAATCCCTTCAAACAATTTCTACAGAAGTTTCTTTAATGTATTCCCACACCTCCATAGTCCAGTCACTCAAAGCCTCATTAAACCTTGTTCTTTACCATTAAGACATTCTGGGGGAAATATAGTGATATACTTGTATTTTGCATTTCTTATTATCTTTAAAATAACTTTTCCCATAGTGTGACTTACTTTTTGCTTATTTTTATTGCTCCCTATAATGAACAGCCATTCTTAATTTATTTATTTGCCTTTTTTTTTTTCATTTTTCAAGATAGGGTCTCACTGTAGCCCAGGCTGACCTGGTATTCTCTATGTAGTCTTCTCAGGGTGGCCTCAAACTCATGGTGATCTTCCTACCTCTACCTCCCGAGTGCTGGGATTAAAGGTGTGCGCCATCATGCCTGGCCATTCTTAATTTTAATATAGTCTACTTCTTTTCTTTTCTTCTTTTGTTTATTTATTTATTTATTAACTTGATTTTTCAAGGCAGGGTCTCACTGTAGCCCAGTTTGACCTGTAATTAACTATGTAGTCCCAGGATGGCCTCAAACTCACAGCAATCCTCCTTCCTCTGCCTCCCAAGTGCTGGGATTAAAGGTGTGTGCCACCATGCCCAGCTTACTTTTTATTCTTTTAAATAATATTTTATATTAAAAAAAGTATTTTCTAGGTGGGAGAGTTGACTTTGTTGGTAGGGTGCTTGCTGAGCAAGATGAGGACCTGAGTTGAGATCCCAAGGACTCACACATGATGAGGGTCTGTAATCCCAGCATGGGGAGGTGGAGACAGGAGGAGCCCTAATATTGCTGGCTAGATAAGCTAACCAAATCAATGAGTTCTGGGTTCATCAAGAAAAGATCTCAGGAAAAAAAAATGAGATGGAAAAGTGATTGAAGAATATACCCCAAATCAACCTTTGATCTCCACATGTGTGCACATACATGTGTATATGTACTTGTACATGTATACTGTCGCAGTCATGTTCACATTGCTGGCAGAAATCCCCCAACCTAGAATACCTTGTTGGAAGAAAGGTTTATTTTGGCTTATAGACTCAAATGGAAGCTCTATGATGGCAGGGGAAAACAATGGCATGATCAGAGGGTGGACATCACCAATCACCATCATCAGGTAGACAACAGCAATAGGAGAGTGTGCCAAACCCTGGCACTGGAAAACTGGCTATAACACCCATAAGTCCACCCCCAACAATATACAGCCTCCAGGAAGCTTTAATTTCTAATTGCCATCAGCTGGGGAGACTAGCATTCAGAATACCTAAGTTTATGGGGGACTCCTGAATCAAATCACCACATATATCCACCCCACACACACAGACATATAAAAGATATTTTGCTACCTCCATAGTCATGGGAATAGTCTCCTGTACTCTTTTCTAAATGTCTTGTTATTTTAAGCTTTCACATGTTAGTTCAAAGTCCATCTGAAATTGGGTCTTGCACATGATTGAGGTGGGAGCAAGAGTCCTTTTTTACATGAATGTGCAATTAATCCAACATTATTTATGAAAAGGACCATCATTGTTCCACTACACTGAACTACCTCCTATTCATAACTCAAGTGAACAGGTGTGAGTCTGCTTCCATATTCCATTCTGTTTAGTTTGACTTATGCTAATATCATAGCATCCTAAATATCATAATTTTACAGTAAGTCATGCTATCTGATGATCTCATATAAATCCTTGTTTGTGATGGTTAATATGATTGTCAACTTGACAGGATCTGGAATTACTTAGGAGACAAATCTCTGGGCACATCTGTGGAGGAATTTCTACAATAGGTTGGAAGTACTACTAGGACATTTCTAGTTCTTTTTTTTGGGTGAGAAGACCCATTCTGACACTGGGCAGCACCATTTCATGGGCTAGGCTTAGAGACTGCATGAAAAGGAAGAAGCAAGCTGAGCAGGAGCATTCATCACTCTCTGTTTCCTGACTATAAATGCAATGTGACCAGCTGTTTCATTGTTCCTGCTACCATGCTCTCTTCAACATGATGCATTCTAACCTCAAAATTTAAGCCAAAATAAACCCTTTTATCAGGTGTGTATTTTTCCCCTAGGGACACCCAAACACAGGTATACTCACCACAGAGAGAGCACAAACAATAGAACATAGCACAATTCCACCAAACCAGTTTTGATAAATCAGTGAGATCACTGGGGTTACTTAAGAACAGAGCGAGGGTTGGAGAGATGGCTTAGCAGTTAAGCGTTTGACTGTGAAGCCTAAGGACCCCGGGTTGAGGCTCAATTTCCCAAGACCCCATTAGCCAGATTTACAAGGGGGCGCAAGTGTCTGGAACTTGTTTGCTGCGGCTGGAGGCCCTGGAGTGCCCATTCTCCCTCTCTTTCTCTCTGCCTCTTTCTCTCACTGTTGCTCTCAAATAGATAAATAAAAATAAACAAACAAAAAAATTTTAAAAAGAGCAGAGTGAGAGGTTACTTACATGAGTATGGATCATTCAAAGCCAACTCTGTAGCAGGACAGCAGAGACCCAAGATTGCTTTTCCAAACATAGCAGAAGTAAACAAAGATTTGGCTGCTCAGGGGGGAAAAAGCCAAAATACTGTGAAAGTAGAAGCAGCAGACTTTCTTACAGGCAGAAAGTTTCCTTTGGGATGGAAGGGGCTCCAGAGTTGAGAGTCCTTCTGAGTGGCCTCTGGGATGGGGTTCTTATAGAGTTGTAGCAGACAGATTCAGGTTCACTGAGATGAACTTCCAGACCCAGCACAATTATGGAGTAAGGAATTTATTAAAGCTTACAGATCCAGGGGAAGTTCCATAATGGCAGAAGAAGCTGGCCTGCCTTCACAGGCCCAAACAAAGAGAGAGAAGCACAAGCCCAAAAGCCACACAGCACACTTCAGGAACTCCAGCTAGGCACACTTTGCATATCTTTAGGTTGAAATCTGAAACCCATCACCATACCTAAAGATCCACTCAGTGACATTGCCTCTAGCCAGGTGGCTGCAGCATTCAAACTACAAACAAATAAACAACGAAGTATATTGGGGGACATCTATTCTATTCAAACCACCACAAGAGCCCAGTCAGCCTTACATTGTTCCTCCATATTTAATAAGAGATTGATGTGCAAGGTTTCTCATTTGTCATTTGGGGCATGTAGGAATTCTGGCCTTTTAAGGATATCTTGGGGCACTTCCTTCATCCGCTATTCTTTACCCTTATGACTTGACATTTGTGGTGATCTTGTTGGTGGTGGTTGCCATTCTTCACCACCTTCCAGTGCTCTTGACTTCACCCCTTGGAAATGGGAGGCATGGTCACAGAAATCCCCCATGTCAACAGCGCAACCCACCTGGTGCCAACCCCAGCGTGGGCCCTGTCCTGCAAACAGGGCTGGAGGTGCAGGTGTTGGAGAGTGGTCAAACAGATGGAGGGAGAGCAGTAGGGCTGTTGGAGGGGTGGCCTGGCTCCACCCCACCCTCTCCCTACATGCCTGTGTCTCACTAGCTCCTATCAATCCCCCCTTCTCAGGAAATGGCAGATTTCTATCTAAGGGGTTAGGGTTAGGGTTAGTTTTACATCTTCATGCTGACCAGGGGCTTCCCAAGAGGGAGACCCTCATGGCTCAGGGAGTGCAGGACAATCCAAAGAGCTGTGGTACAAATTTGAAGGAATGGACACGGCCAATTCCATCTAGTTGACCATCTGAAGTTTGAAGACCTCCATCTGTCTTGTGATGAAGTCTGTGAGGCACTTTGAAATACAAGGACAAAAGATTAGCAAAATAATTATTAGAGCAAGGAGACCCATGGGAGGGAGCAACCAGGTAGACAATGTAGTTATCCAGTTCTTAAGATGTTGAAAAACTTAAGTCAGGTTTGGGACTACGGACTGGTCATGGAGCCACTGAGCTTTATCTAATATAACCTGCACTGTAGTTTCTTGAGGGGAGATATAGAGGTACATGCAATAGGAGCCATTAAGGGGTGCACATACTTCTTTTATTAATAGTCAATCTAACGTCTAACTATGACCTAACACCATTTGAGCCAGAGTCAAGTGATCCTTGGAGGTTCCTAAAGTTATTCCGCAGTCAGCCATTGCAACTAAGGCAGTAACTTGAAACTGTTCAGGCGATAGGTGCCCTCTAAAGAAATGAAAGGGTATTTGGGTTGGGGGGAACTTTAACCGCTAAGCCATCTCTCCAGCCCAAGGGTTGGGGGGAACTTTAAAACTTTCCATTGCAAGTACCAAGGCATCTAGAGACAGCCAATGGGAGCAACCCACCATCCACAGTGGTCTAGAGTACAGCCATCTCCTTGAGCCTGTGTAATTTCAACAGAGGTATAATGTGGTCTCTTGGGTGGGAAGAGGGAATCCTCCCACAGGAAGTGAAACATTCCTTCTGCCCTGGGATCTGCAACCTTGGCTGCTAGATGATTGCCTGGGTTCACTGGGCCATCTCCCTTCTGATGTCCCTAGAAGTGCATGACTGCTACATTTTGGGGAAGCAGGATTGACTCTGGAAGATTTAGAATTTCTTTAGAATGACTAATTGGTGGTCCTGAAGAAGTTAACAACCCTCTTTTTAATTTTTTTTTTGTTTATCTTTATTTATTTGAGAGAGACAGATAGAGAGAGAAAGAGGCAGAAAGAGAGAGAATGGGTGCACCAGGGTCTCCAGCCACAGCAAACGAACTCCAGATGCATGTGCCACCTTGTGCATCTGCTTTAGGTGGGTCCTGTGGAACTGAGCCTCAAACTGGGGTCCTCAGGCTTCACAGGCAAGCGCTTGATCACAAGCCATCTCTCCACACCCCCCTTTTTTGTAATATAGCTGCATGGACATGTAATATCAACTAACCATATTTAGAGTCTATGTAAATATTTATTTGTTTTCACTTACAAATGGTCAGGGTATGTGTCAGAGATATAAATTCTGCTAGCTGAGCACTCATATTAGTGGGAAGGGGGTTAGACTCAAAAATCCCAGATTTTGTTACTACTGCACATCCTGCCTTTCTTGTTTCATCTCGGACAAAAGAATTGAAGAACTCCCATCTGTAAACAATTGGAGGTTGGGGTTTTTAAAGGGTTGGTACTTAAGGTCAGGTCTGGCAGCATAAGTTTCTAATAAAATTTCTTGGCATGCGCTTTGAAGCTCTTCGCCGTCTGGGAGATAAACTGTGGGGTTAAGGGAGGAAAAAAGCTTGAGGGTCACTTCAGGTCATTCCATTATGGGCGTCTGATATTTTCTCATACAGCTGTCAGATGTACCCTTTGAGTTGAGAATGTATCCAATGTTGCGAGGCGAATACACAATGAGGGGCTTTCCCAAAGTCAACTCATGAGCTTCAGGGATTAGGATTCTCCCTGCTGCAATTGCTCTTAGGTATCTTGGCCATTCTTTGGCAACTGAGTCCAGTTCCTGGCTGAGATATCCCACTGGTTGGGAAGTTGGTTGCCTTGGCTGAGTCAGGTCCCCTAGAGCAATGTCCTTTCTCTCAGTTACATAAAGAAAAAAACAGGGTTGTATACGAAGGTCCAAAGCAGGAGCCAAATTGGTGTATTTGGAAGTTGTCTAAAGATGCCATAAGCCTCGGGCCCCATGGCAGAGGAGCTGAGGGGTATTTCTGTGTCTCCTTAAGAAGTTGGTAAAAGGGGGCTGGAGAGATGGCTTAGAGGTTAAGGTGCTTGCCTGAGAAGTCAGGTGCCATTCCCCAATTCCCACATAAATCAGATGCACAAGGTGGCACATGTGTCTGGAGTTCTGCAGTGGCTGGAGGCCATGGCACACTCATTCTCTCTATCTATCTACATCTTTCTCTCTCTCTCTTAAATAAATAAATAATAAAATATTAAAAAGAAGAAGTTAGTTGAAGGGTCTTGCTAGCTCTGCAAATCACATGATGCGAATTTTGCAAAAGCTTCTTGTGCCTTGTAGGACAGCTCTCAGTTGTTTTTACAGTCTGAAGAAGAGGGTAGGCCAGAATAGGCTGAATCCATTTAGGTTTCAAACTCAGTTTTCCCCTTATAGTATCATTCCCAAATAAATGACATTAGATTGGCATAACTGACCCTTTTCTCTTGAGACTTTATATCCCCGCTGTGGTAGTTTGAGTAGATGTCCCCCAATTGATTCAGGAGTTTATTAAAACTTCTTGGATTTCCAGCCACCTGGCTGGAGGAGGTGTTTCTGGGTGGGTCTTAGGGTCCACCCCTAAAGTGGATTTCGAATTCCAGTTTAAAGATATGCAAAGTGCCTAAGTTCTGCCTGGATTCCTAAGTGTGCTGGGTGTTTTTTTGTTGTTGTTGTTTGTTTTGTTTTTTTTTTTCTTTGCCTTGTGGCCTCTCTCTCTCTTAGGACCTGTGAAAGCAGGGGCCAGCTTCTTCTGCCATTATAAAACTTTTCCGGATCTATAAGCCTCAATTAAGTCCTTCCCCCATTACTGTGCATGGTCTGGAAGTTCATCTCAGTGACGTAAAGCTATCTACCACACCAACTTAGCCAAAACATTGAGAATGCCTTCAGTTTCTTGAAACATCTGTTCTTCGGAAGCCGACAAAGCAGATCATCTATGTACTGTAATGGGGTGGTCTCAGGACTATTCTAATCTATGAGATCCTGAGTTAGGGCCAGGCAAAACAGGCAGGGACCATCTCTAAAGCCTTGGGGCAAAACTGTCCTGGTGATGACCTGACGTCCAGTTCAGGTCCTCAGAGGCAAACAAAGGCTGACTGTGTGAGTGTAAGGAAACAAAAGTATAAAAGAAAGTATAAAAGAAAGTATACTTCAGATCTAGGACGGAGTAATGAGTAGCTCCAGAGGGAAACTGAGTTCAGTGCATGTAAAGATTGGATACTACAGAATGAAGGGGTCCACTGCCTCATTAATAGAGTGGTAGTCCTGAACTACTTTTTCTCCATTTATTGAGCCTCTTCCAGACTCCAAGAATAGGAGAGTTATATGAACTGGAATAATCTTTCAGGAGTCCCTGTTTATTCAATGCAACAATTATGGGTTTATGTCCCTCAACTGTCTCTGTTTGTAGAGGATATGGCTTTTTCAACATGTTTTTATTTATTTGTGAACAGAGAGTGGGTGGGAGAGTGTGGGTGTGCCAGGGTCTTTTGCTACAAATGAAATCCAGAAACATGTATATTTGGCTTTACATGGGTACCAGGAAACCAAACTTGGGATAATAGGCTTTGCAAGCAAGCCCTTTCAACAGCTGAGCCACATCCCCAAATCAGATATTGGTTTATTTTTGTTTTGGCTTTATATTTTGGGTTTTCTCAAAGTAGGGTCTCGCTGACACCCAAGCTGACCTGGGACTCACTCTGTTGTCCCAGGCTGGCCTTGAACTCACAGTGACCTCTTACTTCTCCCACCTGAATGCTGGGATTAAAGGCATGTGTCACCATGCCCAGCCAGATATTGTTTGTGATGAGGGAAATAAGTGGGTCCTTAAGGTGTTTCTGGACAGGACTAGCAGTGACATGTTGGCCTATGGTCTCTCCATAAGTCCAGACTGAAAGAACTTCCTTGTTCTCTGCCAAAGGAAGACAGATTTCCCCTTAACAATGGAGCTGGGATTTCTGGGACTATAAGGAAGGAGTGATGGAAGAGGCAATCTCTCCAAGAACAGGCAACAAGCTGCATAAGGACTTTCCTTTGGAATTGGCCCCATATGTCCCTAAAGGCAGATATGAAATTTGACTGGGGTCCTGGAGAGAAGGGCAGTACTGAAAAACAAATTCCAATGACAATTAGAAGATGTAGAGAAGAACCCAGGACTCATCATCATTTAAGGGAATGTGGTGGCCTTCTCTTGGAGTAGTTGCCTTGGCAGTTAGGACAGGGTCCTGGCAGGAACTGGGAAGAATTTCTTATGGTCTCCCTTCTTTAGGGACATTTTTATGAAAGTGTCCTCTCTGCTCACAGAGGAAACCAGCCCTAGAGGCGCGTTTCGGGAGGGCTCTTACTTGAATGACTCTCATTACTGCAGGCATCTCTTGGTGCCATCTACCCTTCCTTCTCTCTCTCTCTCTCTCTCTCTCTCAATATATATATACACATACCCAATTGTAATAAAGAAAAGTATCAGCTTGATCAACTGGTATAAATTCCTGCCTGATTTGACTACCAAATACCCAGACTGAGCCTGTCTGGGTACACAGACACTGGCCCTCACCCTGTAATTTCCATTTAGGAGGTCCGAAAAGCTTCAGAAAGTTCCTTGGGTGCTTCAATGTTCCATTTTGTTACGACCACAGAGTTCGCAGTTTCCTTAGGCTACAATATAGACTGGATGATTTCATAATATAGGTGTGCTGCTATAATTTGTTTCACACTTGTGATTGCCTTTGAATCTGAGACAGACATCATCCTTGCTATTTATAAAGCAACAGCAATTTGAGTCTTGAGTCTTACTGTGCAAACACAGCTGCACAGTTTTGTAGCGAGGAGGGATGAAGAACATCATGGTCAGCCTGAACGCAAACTCCCAGCTTTGACAAGATGGGCTCAGTTTCTACATCTGATGACAATGAGCAATAATATTAGCTAGGCAGAGAACGAGATATGAGGAAACCTGCAGCTGTATCTTGGTAGCTGATAAATATCCTTGCAGCTTCACTTGGATTGTATCTGCTATTTCAGAAACTACGACAACAGGTTTCTACCCTCAAGAGAGCAGACATTATCATCATGTCACTTGTTTTGTGGTTTTTCCCTTCTCTACAGGATCATGGGAAGAAATATCCTAAAATGGGAGAGCTGGTTCCCCATTATTTAGGATAGAAAAAGGGTATACCAGCCACCTCATAAACATTCATGAAACCTTTTCTGTAATCTACAATGCTAACTAGGCATGGTTGCACACGCCTTTAATTCCAGCACTCAGGAGGCAGAGGTATCACAGAGGATCTCTGTGAGTTCGAGGCCAACTTGAGACTGAATAGGGAATTTTGGGTCAGCCTGGGCTAGAGTAAGACCCTACTTCAAAGGAAAAAAAAGAATAAAACAGTCAGACTGGTGCAGCAGAACTTTCCTTTAATTGCAACACTCAAGAGGCTGAGGTAGGGGGAATCTCCATGAGTTTGAGGTCAGACAGGGCTAAAGTGAGATCTTGCCTTAAAACTAAAAAAGAAGAACAAAGAGATCCTCCTATAACAATGTCACTTCATTATATTGTGGGGATGATTATTGGAAGGGTTTATTAGTACCTATTACATAGTAGATACTCAACAAGGGCTGGAGAGATGGCTTAGTGGTTAAGGCATTTGCCTGTAAAACCAAAGGACCCAGTTCGATTCCCCAGGACCCACATAAGCCAGATACACAAGGTGGTAAATGTTTCTGGAGTTAGTTTGCAGTGGTTAGAGGCCCTGGCATGCCCATTCTCTCTCTTCCCCCTCCCTTCCTCTCTCTCTATCTCTCTTTGCCTCTTTCTCTCTCCCTCCCTCCCTTCATCCCTCCCTGTCTCTCAAATTAAAAAAAAGAGCCAGACATGGTGGTGCATGCCTTAAAAAAAGTAAATATTCGGGGCTGAAGAGATGGCTTAGTGGTTAAGGTACATGCCTGCAATGCCTAAGGACTCAGTTTCCATTCTCCAGGTCCCACGTAAGCCAGCTGCACATGGTATAACATGCGTCTGGAGTTCATTTGCAGTGGCTAGATGCCCTGGCAAACCCATTCTCTCTCTCTCTTCATCTCTCTGTCTCTAATAAATAAACAAATAAAATAAATCTTAAAATAAGTAAATACTCAACAAAGTTTGATCACTGGAGAAAAACTCAAGAAGCCCTTGACCTCTGGGTGCCAGCTTGGCGTTCAGAGCTGGGCCAGGGTGTTGTCCTTCTGACCATAAACAATGTTATAGAAAGCTGACAAACCCGTTAGTGGTCATGGACGATCAAAACAAAGTAACAGAACTCTGTAATTACGCATGATGTGGTTCCAAACACAAAAGCTGAAACAATCCCTTCTGCAGGCAACTAAGAAGATAGCAATTTCTTTATCAATTACAATTTTAGCTTCAATGTCATCTTTTCTTCTAGGAAAGATGTACTCAAAAAGCCAAGAATCAAATCTCCTTGACAGCTTCCAACTCAAGAGCAAAGCCCTGCTTTCTTTTTTTTTAAATAATTTTTGTTTATTTTTATTTATTTATTTGAGAGCGACAGACAGAGCGAGAAAGAGGCAGAGAAAGACACAGAGAGAGTGGGCGCGCCAGGGCCTCCAGCCACTGCAAACGAACTCCAGACGCGTGCGCCCCCTTGTGCATCTGGCTAACGTGGGTCCTGGGGAGTTGAGCCTTGAACCGGGGTCCTTAGCCTTCACAGGCAAGCGCTTAACCACTAAGCCATCTCTCCAGCACAAAGCCCTGCTTTCTTTACCCCTACCCCAACCACATAGCCCAAGCCCAAGTCCTCCTTCTCACCCTTCCTCACTCACATACCCACAGCTCCCATGGTACACCTTCTCCCTGACTGAAATGACAAAAATCCACCCAATTTGCTCAATTCAAGTTCAACAATTGTGTTCCTGATGATCTTGAGGTCTTGAGGTAGGAAACTTTGTTGCTATAATCTTGTAAGTACAGCTTCATAATAGTGCTATAATGTATTGCTTGCTTTTGTCTTGGAACTACAACCCTGTATCATTTGTAGAATTAGGGATGGGAGCTGAGAAACCATGTCCACTTGACTTCAAAATCCCAAACCTGCAAGCATCAACTCTTGTGCAGAATCACTATGGGGCTGGGAATATAGATCAGTTGGTATGAGGTCCTGTACATGAGGACCTTATGTGACATTAGCATGCAGGCAGGAGATTAAAAGTGCCATCAACCCTCTTATAGCAAGTCCTTTTTACCTCTCATTCAGCATTACTCATGCCGTGGGTGAGTGCATGAGACCCTGGTTTGAGCCCCAGCACAATGAAATAAAATAAAATAAAATTGCAAAAGAAGCATTACTGTGGTTAAAAGGCTTGCTACAACATTGATTACAATATTCATTAATCACAAACACATTCTTAGAATGTAGTTCTGATTAAGACCAACAAAGGAACCTAAGGGTAATTCCTATTGCATTTAATTTTATACATGGCTTGGCCCAGAAGTTCGCTTACCATTTGTATCAAAAATAATACAGACATTCCGATTGAAACCACAACGTAAGTGGGGATTAGGTTTACCCTTCATTCCCTAAACATGTTTAAGACAGGAGTGGTGAATCATGCCTTTAATTCCAGTATTCAGGGAGCTGAGATGGAGGGTCCATGTTAGTTAGGCAAGCTTGAGGCTACAGCATGAGTTCCAGGTCAACCTGGACTTGCGTGAGACTCTACCTTGAAAAAAAAAAATACAAAAACAAAAACCAAATTGTATTTACTCCTGAATATATGTGAAAATATATTCAAAATGCACCATCAATTTTGTCTGTATACCTATGGAAAAATGCCTGCTCACCTTTGAGGGCCTGTAAACTAATATTACCATAATCAGCAGTGTAGACACACCAGATAGCAACAAGATGAGAGGCATGGTTAGGATACTTTCAGTTGCTCAGGGACTTACTTGGACCATATAACAACAAGCCTGGACTTAAGCAGGGGCTTCATTAACTCAGCAAATCTGGGATTCAAGAAGTGCTAATGACCCAGCAGAGCAAGCTGTGCCTTTGAGCTTTCTTTGCATTTGCTAGAAATCAAAGATGATTTGACTTATCTCTTGACTAGTTCCCTAGACCTGTTTTTTTCTTTTCCCACAAACAACCAGGACCCCCTCCTGGGAGGGAGGTCTTTCATAGGGCTTAAAAACTGTGGTTGGTTAAGATTAGCCCCTAGAACTTGGTGTCTAAGTCTCTTCCTGAGACAGCCTCTAGCCCTAACCAATCAGTTGTCCCTCTGAGCCAGCCAACCACTAAAGATTATAAATACCTTTGCAAGGAGAAGGCAGGTTCTCTGAGCACTTGGGAACTTCCAGCTGTAGGTGAGTTTTTTCCTTGGCTGGGCCTGGGCTGGCTTGGCCCAGGCACAAGGCCCAGCTGGGAGGATCCCACAGTCCCGTACTCTCCACATGGACTCCTTTATCACCTCCAGTTCTCCACATGTCAGGAGCTCCCAACTTTCTTTTTTTCTTTTCTTTCCACACTTTAACCCCCCCCCCACCCTCCCTCCACATGGGCGCCTTTCCTTGTCTCTACACTTCCCCCAATAAATATAATAATTTAGTAATTATCCTTTGCAGTCTTCTTTTTTATTCAATTATTTGATTAGAATTAGAGACGAACCTAGGGCTTGGGGTTCAAGGGCTTTCCTGGACACCTAGCACCCTGTTACAATCCCAATCACAGGAAGAGTAAAAAGGGTTTCCAGATCGAACAGTTTTGAACAGTGTTTCTCAGCTCTACCTGCATGCTAGTGTCACATGACAGCTAAGGAAAGAAAATTATGACGTGAGTGCAACTGTATCAGCTTAATTTACTTTCCCAGTGACTCTTGACCTGGTAGGAGGGCCAAGGTGAGCCCCAGGGCAACCACCAGAATGAAACTGGTGCCTGAGGCCATAGCCACTGAAGGAAGTGAGGCAGGAGGCTCTCTTGAGCCAAGAATTCCAGACCAGTGTGGGTAACACAGCAAGGCCCCATCCCAACCTAAATATAAAGCAAAACAAAACAACCAAACGACAACAACAACAACAGGCTATGTCGGAGACAGGGGTAGACATAGCTGATAGCACGCTAAGGGAAATGATCACCCTAGAGCAGTCACCCACTGCATGACTTATGCCGAATGAGAGGTTGAAAAGAACTTGTTATAAGAGGGTTGATGGCACTTTTAATCTCCTGCTGTGGGGGGGGCACCTTATATACTACCTTCCTGTCTGAAACTTTTTCTGACCCCTGCCTTCCTCCAAGGGAAAAATATGGAATTATGCCATCCTGCTCCAAAACAGCTTTATCATGATATGCATAAGGTCCTGGCTTGTTTATGTAGGCTCTGCCTTTCTCAAATAGGCCAGTTTTTCTTTCTTTTTCTTTTTTCATTTTGATTTTATCGTAGCTTTATTTGACATGGCCTGTGCCAAATTGTGCTGAGGGCTGCTCAGGCTCCTAGATTAAAAATGGCTATTGTGACAAGGCCTGCAATAATTCAGCCTGTGATTGGGATGGTGGTGATTGCTCAGGTAAGGATTATGGGATGTGATTTGTCTACCTTTTCATTATCTTTTTTTCTTTTCAATTTTTTTATTAACAACTTCCATGATTGTAAACAATATCCCACGATAATATCCTCCCTCCCCCCACTTTCTCCTTTGAAACTCCATTCTCTATCACATCCCCTCCCCCTCTCAATCAGTCTCTTTTTCTTTTATTTTGATGCCATGATCTTTTGTGTAGGTAGTGTCAAACACTGTGAGGTCATAAGTATCCAGGCTATTTTGTGTCGGTGGTGGTGGGGGGGACATGTTCAAAGGAGCCCTATCCTTCCTTTGGCTCTTACATTATTTCTGCCACCTCTTCTGCAATAGACCCTGAGCTTTGGAAGGTGTCAGAGAAATATTGCAGTGCTGAGCACTCCTGTCACTTCTTTCCAGCACCATGATTCCTTTTGAGTCATCCCAAGGTCACTGTCATCTGAAAATAGAAGATTCTCTACCAAAAATGAGAGTGGCATTAATATATGGGTATGAACATTAAGAGAAGTGCTCTCTGGGCAGTTTGATAAGCATAGTATATACATTTAGCCAAACAGCAGCAGACATTGCACCCCTAGGGCTCATGATTACCCCTGTTTTAAGGTTTCAGTATCAAGGATGTATTCCCTCCCTTGGAGCAGGCCTCCAGTCCAATTAGAGGGCAGTTGGTTTCCATCATGACAGACATGCCACTATTGCACCTGTTGGCTCATTTGTAATAGACCAGATTTTAAAACAGGACTTATGTATGTACTCTATATAAGTGTGTACAATAGCACTCAGGAAGGCCAATAAATATTGCCTGAAAGAATAGGGTCCAGGAGAACTGAATCAGAAATGCCTAATATTAATATTGGACATTTATCTCAGAGATACTAAATAAAGCCATGTACTCTGAATACTTATCTGTTCCTCAAATAACCCCATAAAGGAGGGGCCATATTCTCCTCAGCTTAAACATAAAGAAACTGCCTCCACATACTAATCATTTCCCCAGGCCACAAGCTAGGAAGTAACAGATTATATTCTAAAGCTTACCCTGCTATGGTAGTTTGAATAGATGGCCCTCAGTATATCCAGTGTTTTATTAGTTTGTAGTTTGGATCTGCAGCCACCTGGCTGGACAAGGTGTCACTGGATGGATCTTAGGGTCCAGCCCTAAGGTGTGCTGGTGGATTTACAATTCCAATCTAAACATAATTTGTAAGCGTGCTGCCGGGTGTAGCTTTTGGGTTTAGGCTTCTGGCTCTTCTCTCTCTCTCTGCTTGGACCTGTGAAGGCAGGCCAGCTTCTTCTGCCATTATGGAACTTTCCCTGGATCTGTAAGCTTCAATAAATCCCTTCCTTCCATACTGTCCCTGGTCTGGAAGTCCATCTCAGCGAACCTGAAGGGCAAGAATGGGCGACTGCCTAAGAGAAGAGAGCTCTCCAGAGGAGCCTCACCCAGAGGGCAGTTTCCATTGCCAAAATTTGTAGGTTTTTCGTGTGTTTTGGGGGGGATTGTCTTTTGCATTTTGGGCTTTGTTGGAGAGAGCAGAGAAAGAAGCAGTGATCAATGGCATAAGGATGGAAATGGAGGGAAACAAAAGACACAAGCCCCAAAGGTTAAAGCCTGAAGCACAACTTGCCACCCTTGGGCAAGAAGAAGCAAAAGGTGTGGTTTGCACAAGACAAGCCAATACTTGTACTTCAGAACCACTCCTGTCATTTTCAGGGGACACCAGCATCTACTTCCCACACTCCCAATTTTCACAACCTGGACAAGAATTATGCTTCCAGTTTTGGCTTCTGTGCTACAGAATTTTAGATACTGGTCAGTATTTAGCCATCTTCCTCAAACCTGTCCCTCCCCTCCCTAGTTCTGGCCAGTGGAGCCATCATTTACCCAACTCCTTAAGGGAGAAAACCTGAACATCTCCCAAAATTCTTCCTTCCCTACCCTCCTTCATATCAAATTGACCATTGAATTTATGGATTTGATTTCATAAATCTGCAATCTGTTCATTTGCTCATCAAATATTTATTGTGTGCCAGAATTATACAATGATGAACTGGATGAGATACTCCCCCACTCCCAGCATTAAGGAGCTTACCATCTTAATGAGGGCAACTTCTACAGCAGCAGCAGGAAATGCAAAGAAAAGCTAAGTAGACTGCTGGGAGGGAACATTGGAAGGGTATATGATTCCAAAGGGTGTGGGATTTTCTCTTAGAAGTGGCCAAGCTGAGAAGGATAAGGCAACGAACAGAACGGTGGGGCTGTTCACTAACGCTGCAGAGATTAGCTTCCATGCCACGTTCCAGCGGGGTATTAATAACTACACTGCCCTCTGGCCTTCCACTGCAAAACAAACAGGCCGACACCGCTCTCTCTGTCACTGCAAGTGTGTCCTTCAAGCCTCCCCTTATCTTTTGTCCATGGAGTGTTTACTGAGCACTCCCTCTTTGCAGGTACCCTGCTAACAGAGGGCTCAAAGGTGCTTCCAGTCTTCAGGGAGGTTTTGATCCACTGAGGACAAACCGTGAGGAAGCAATTGCAGGAGTGCTGGACATGGCCACATAAGATGTTCACAATCCTTTAAAGACCCATCAGCCTGGCTTGCCCACTGCTCACGCAGTCACCTGGGGGTCTCCAGGCCTGCCACCTGCTTGGCCTCTCAGAAGAATGACTGAGTGTGCTAGTCACCGCTTGGAATGTTCTCCTCCCCTTGCCCAAAGCCACTGGCCTTCTCTAGCCAGCTCAACACTGCATCTTGGTTACGCTGCCACACTCGCTGGCGCGTAGCTCCAGGGGGTGGACGTCATCCAGCGTCTCGGCCGCCTGTTGCCCATCCCAGACCCGCTCACTCCCTAGGAGACCCCCACGCCCCGGCTAAGGAGCCGGCACCCAGGGCGATGGCTTCGCGTACCCGTGTGCACAGCTTGGAAGCCTCGGGGACCCGAAACCATGGGAACAGCAGGGGACGTTCTGTCGGAAGACCTCAATCAAGAGGTCGCGATCTCGGCTCCCACAGCTCCCAGAGTCCCAAAGCTGACAAGCGAGGACACGCCGGACCAAGGACACACGCGCCAAGCACCTCGGAGGCCCCTGCAGTGGCGGTGGGTGGCCGGAGGCGGGGCCGAGGGCGGGCCGGCTGCATACAGCCTCCGCCACTGCGGGGTGCCTCCCGGTGGCAAAGCGCCGCCTCCCCAGCCGCCTTCTCCCACCGCGCGTTCCGCCCGCCCGGGAGCCTCGCGCCCTCCTCCACGATGAGCAAATGAGCGCGAGCGAGGGCATGAAATTTAAATTCCACTCTGGGGAGAAAGTGCTGTGCTTCGAGCCCGACCCCACCAAGGCGCGAGTGCTGTACGATGCGAAGGTGCCGCCGCGGAGGGTCAGGGAGGACGCGCGGGCTGGGGTCCGCGGGAAGGGAGGCTAGCGGAACTGGCCCTAGCCTGGGCTTGTGTGCGGAGCAACCCACGCAGCAGAGGTCGCTCGCGAGGCGCCGAGCGCGGGAGTCGGGGCTGGGGTTCGGATGCTTCCATTTCCGCTTCCGGCCAAGCAGCGGCGCTCTCGCGCTGTTGCTAGGTGAGGGCGGCGGTTTGAGCGCTGCGTGTTAGCCCGATCAGGTCTGTAGCCTGGCTTTGCGATGTTTTCCCCGTCTGTCTGGTCCAGCCCTGTATGGGTCTAGCCAACTGACTCATCCTCATCCTTGGCTGTCAATTTACAAGGTCATTGTCCCCAGAATCTAGTTGAATTATTATTCCTGCCCCTCCCATAGGTAGATTGTTGAGCCCCCCTCCCCCGAACCTGAAGACTAGGACGGCCCGATGTCGGGCTCATAGGACTCTGGGAGCTTTGACGTTTTGCGATTCCCAAAGGATTTGTTTGGGAACAGTCGTGCCGCCAGCCCATCTAAAAGTCTTAAGAACCGTGCCACGTCTTCGGTTCGTCAGCCTAGGTGTGTGGGTGCGCCTAAGTATTCCCAGGAAACTATTTCAGCGCCCTGGGGAATAGAGGTTTGTCTCGGTCATTGGGGTCACCGGGACAAAGTGTTTGATGGCAGACCCGTGGAATGGGTTCTAAGTGTGTCTTTTCTGGTATTGGGGCGGTGGTGTCTGTGAGGACACCCCAAGATCTAGGCTTCTTTTTTTTTTTGAGGTAAGAGTCTCACTCTAGCTCAGGCTGACCTGGGATTCACTATGTAGTCTCAGGGTGGCCTCGAACTCACAGCGATCCTCCTACCTCTGCCTCCCGATTACTGGGATTAAAGGCATGCGCCACCATGCCCGGTTTAGGCTGTTTTTTATACCTTTGATTATTCCCGTTTCAGCCCATATGTCAGTTGTCTAATTCACTTTACTACCCCACCTCCTGCCTGCTGTGCCCCTGAGTCACTCACTGAAGGAGGGAGGAACAAACAGTATCCTTTGAAGGAGATGTTCTCTCCAGGGAAATAACCAGCAGGGGTTTGGAAGTCTGTGGCTAGCTCCACAGGACATTGGATATGGCAGGATCCCCCGGAGACTACAACTCCCAGAGGTCTCAGGGCTGCAGCCCTGCAGTTTGGACTATCATTAGTGACAAATCCACAGACCAATGGTTTTAAAAAGCTTTCCTCTGTCTCAAACTCAAAGACCAATCACTGGGAGGTTGAACGGATGTTTCCTATTTTGAGGCATCCACTGAGAGAAAAGAAAAAATGCTATTGAAAAATGTTTCACCACAGCTCTCCATCTAAAGAAAGGAGAGAATGCTTTCTTTTCTTTGCCGAGAGGACTATGGTCTAATTTCCATGACCTGAAATAATATTTTTTTTTGTTCTACTTGTGAGCACTGTTTCCCTGTTTCAGATCGTCGATGTTATTGTTGGGAAAGACGAAAAAGGTAGAAAGATCCCAGAATATCTGATCCATTTTAATGGTTGGAACAGAAGGTGAGTGTACTTGTTACAACCATACTGAACATAATTGCCTTTTAAATAAAAACATTATAACTTCTTTAAGTTTCAGAAACACTTGTACAAAAGTTTCATTTTCTGTTTCTGCTTTTTTCTTAAAGCTTGCCTACTCACAGGAATGGTTCCTTTTAAGACCATTATAGTTGGATTATCTATGAGTGATTTTGAAAGCTCTGATTTCTGTGCATTGATTGAATTGCTTTTGCAGTTTATTTGCATTCTCTATGTTTTTAAAGGTTTTATATAGCTTTCTAAAATGTCAGTAGTTCTGGGCACTTCTGTTCCTTCAAAGTGCCTTTGGGATTTATTTCATATCAAAATAAAAGACTGAATTTTACACACTCTCTCTTTTTTCAATTAGCTGGGATAGGTGGGCAGCTGAAGATCACGTGCTTTGTGATACAGATGAAAATCGCAGATTACAGCGGAAATTGGCAAGAAAGGCAGTAGCTCTCCTGTAAGAATACAAAGATAAGATCTTGATATAAATGTTATTCAGTGTGTTCTTTATGTTTCAGATTTTCATTTCCCTCTCTCTCTCTCTTTCTCTCTCTCTCTCTCTCTCTCTCTCTCTCTCTCTCTCTCTCTCTGTGTGTGTGTGTGTGTGTGTGTGTGTCTGTATGTGTGCATATGTATAGTTTGCATGTGTGTCCACCCATATGGGGAGGTCAGAGGAGAACAAGAGTGGCTTCCTCTATGGTTTCCTTGAGACAGAATCTTTTTTTTTTTTTGAGACAGAATCTTTTACTGAGCCTGGAGCTGCTGTTTTTGGGGGAGGTGGGGTGGGGGTGGGGGCAGGGAGGGTGGTGGTTCAGATTGACTGAGCACCAAGTCCCCAGTGATTCTCCAGTATTGGCTCCCCAAAGGGTTGGGACTACAGTGTGTATTGTCATAGCCAGCTGCATGAATGGGTGCTAGGGAATGAAACTCAGGACAAATCAGGCTCTCTCAGACCCTTATGTGTGCAGAGCATGCTCTTACCTACTAAACCATCTCTCTACCCTGTTTTAATTTTAATATTTTAAAAATTTTTTTCATGGTATAACATTAATACAGTGACAGTCTTAAATAACATTACATATTTAAAGTAGGTAATGAAGAGCTCTTATACTATTCTAAATAAAGTTCAATTTTCTGAATATTTAAGAATTGATTGTTATATCTTGTTTTGTTTCAAGACCCATACTGGTCAGTGTGAAAATTTGTTTGAATTGTGTTTATCATTTTCAGGAGAAACACGGGAAAAAAGAAAAAACGTTGCAGGTTACCTGGTGTTGACTCTGTCTTAAAAAGCCTTCCTGTTGAAGACAAAAATGAAAAGGGTAAAAACTGTGAGTGGCTTGATTTTATTTTCTCCAGCTAAAAATATTTTTACTTAGTATTTTTGTACTTCAGGACTGGGAGGGAGATTCATTGAAATTATAGATTAAAAACATTATAAACTCATAATGCACAGATTATTCCCCTGTTTAATATTATTTTGGACTTAATGACATGAAAGTATACCCAGATGACAATTCTCATTTCACTTTCAATACAATATTCAGTAAATATTATGAGATATTAATACTCTTCTAAGGTAAGCCTTTGTTTAGATTAGTTAAAATGTAAGTGGGCAAATTTGAAGTACTCAAATAGTGTATCAGTAGAATAGGTATATTCAGTGCATATTTACTTACAATATTTTCAAAATTAAAACATTGCCCCAAAAGCTGGAATTGGTGCTGACACCTTTAATCCCAGCACTTGGAAGGCTGAGGTATGAGGATCACTGTGAGTCTGAGGCCAGCCTGGGCTATAGAGAGAGTTCCAGGTCAGCCTGGGCTAGCGTGAGGCTCTCCCTCAAAACAAGCAAAAATTTTCCCATCATGACTGAGCATCTATATAATATGTGCTTCTTCTGCTGATTACAATGTAGTGCTCAATATGATCAGCCAGTAAGTCAGTAGAGTAAGATTTTTATCAGACTCATACTGCTGATAATCTCAGCAAGTAAGCCCCTCACAGAGCGTTTGTCATGGCCCATTTTCCTCTCACTACCTCCAGAGTCTTGCCACTGCTTATTAATTCAGTAATGAACTATAGGATCTGAGATGATGAAATAGCAGCTCATTAGCTCATGTGTGATGTTTTTATCCATTGAAATTGGAGTCATATCTATCAAAATGAATTTCTATGCAAAAGGTACAGTATTTGTGTTTGATTTAAAATGTATGCAGGACTGAAGGTCACCATTTTTAGTCAAGTGCATGCTGCACCTAAAATTTTGTGAACATCAGGGTTGGCAAAGTATATAATACAAGTGTGCCTGATATTTTTGTTTCACCTAGCTATAAGCAGTTCTTCTAATGACAGTGGTGAAGAAAAGGATGAAGAAATAAGTGGTGAAGAAAGTGATATTGAAGAAAAGACTGAAGTGGTATAAAAAAGATTTTATCATAGAAATTTTGTCTTTGAGATATATATGTATATATATGTATGTATGTATAGTGTGTGTATATATATATATATATGGCAAATTTTCATGGTAAAATTATCTAGCTATGAATTATTTTCTAAAGACATATTTTTTGGGGCCAATATTTGAAAATTTCAGTTGACATTTTTAAAAAATGAGCTTTATTTATAGTCCTTGTATGAGCCTCTCATCGACTTTTTATACCTGTAAAGTGTTTGCACAAATTATATTTCTCTCATTTTTAGTAAGATTACGAACTGTTTTTAATAATGATGAATTTTTTTAAGGAATATAACAAAGTTTGGCTTTTACCTGTCTCGAAATTGAACAAGAACCCCATTGCTAATCATAAATGAGGAAGAAACAAAAGTGAGCACTTGCAGTGTGATTAATCTCCTAAAAAATTACTTAGACATGTGGTATAATGTCTTTATGTCTACGTCCTCTAACATAGAACATGTGGCGTAATGTGACTGTTGAAGATGACCTGGATTTGTATCATAGCAGACTCACGTATATTAGCTTATCTTTGGATATAGGCTCTTCTGCTGTTTTAAATAATTGAAAATGAAATTGTGTTGTTTCAGAAAGCAGAACTGAAGCAGCAGACAAGAAGGGAAATGGAAGAAAGATCAATCACTATAGACATCCCTGACGTTCTCAAAAAGCAGCTTGAGGATGATTGCTACTATGTTAACAGGCGGAAACGGGTATGCAGCAGGAACACATTCTTTCAGGGTCTTCCATTCAGCTGCAATTTGCAGTCAGTCTCAAACAATGAAGCTTGGTGAGATGAAATTTTCATTTTCCATTTTGTCCTGAGTAAGACTTTGAAGTTCACTAACAGTGGTGCTGTGCTCTCAATTAATTAAAACTCACACAGCTTATGTTGTGATTGGACTCCTCCAGGGAGCTGTCCGGAATCCTGATGCCTGGGCTTCGGCGATTGTATAGATCTGTGATGGGGGCCTCTGTGCATATACTTTGGAGGCTTTGCAGATTGTTCTAACTGGACACTAACATTGAGGATTATAGCTTATTTGAATTTGTAAATGTAAGACCATATGCAGCATGAGTGTGATTAGCAGAAGGAAGAATGATCAAAGAGCTTCAGCACATTTATTTATTATACAATTCAAATTGGCTTTGCTTTGTGTTTGAGTTAAAGTGATGAGAATATACAGTTTATTACAATGGGATGCATACATCAGATGTCTATCTTTTTCTACCAGTTAGTGAAACTTCCATGCCAGACCAACATCATCACTATCTTAGAATCCTATGTGAAGCATTTTGCTATCAATGCAGCCTTTTCAGCCAATGAGAGACCTCGTCACCATCACGCTATGATGCATGCCCACATGAATGTGCATTATATCCCAGCAGAAAAGAAGTGAGTATGAGACTATTTAGTCTCAAGATTCCCTCTTTTTGTTTGTTTTGTGGTATTGGGGATTGAGCCTAGAGCTTTGCATGTGTTGTTCCATTGAGCTATATCCCCAGTCCTTTCTTTATATATTAAAAGTTCAAACAAGGACTATTTTACTTACTCAGTTGTTATTATTTATTATATATTTTTTGTTGGTTTTTCAAGGTAGGGTCTTGTTCTAGCCCAGGCTAACCTGGAATTCACTATATAATCTCAGGGTGGCCTCAAACTCATACCTCTGTCTCCCAAATCCTGGGATTAAAGGCGTGCACCACCATGCCCAGATTTACCCAATTAATGTTTAATTCATGTCATATATGGTTACATGGTTAATTAGTTAGTCATTGAGTAACCAATCTAGTAACAAAATCCCATAACTTTGTGAAATGTTTTTCTATCTCTTTGCAAATGTAACCTGGATTACTTGTGTATTGCCTCAGTATTTTCCGTGATATCACTGGGACAAACAATTATTTTCTGTTTTTAAAATTATTTTATTAGCATATATTAATATTCATTAATATAATGAGTTTCATTATGCCATTTTCATACATGTATGTAAAGTCCTTTGATAATATTACCTGTCCCCCATTACTCTTTTTTTTTTTTTTTTACTTATTTATTTGAGAGTGACAGACACAGAGAGAAAGACAGATAGAGGGAGAGAGAGAGAGAATGGCCTTGCCAGGGCCTCCAGCCTCTGCAAACGAACTCCAGACGCGTGCGCCCCCTTGTGCATCTGGCTAACGTGGGACCTGGGGAACCGAGCCTAGTACTGGGGTCCTTAGGCTTCACAGGCAAGTGCTTAAATGCTAAGCCATCTCTCCAGCCCTCCCCCATTACTCTTATCTCTCTCCACTGATCCCTTTACTCTTATCAAATAGTTCTCTATTTTCCTCTGTTTTAAAAATGAAGATTTAGGGCTGGAGAGATGGCTTAGCGGTTAAGCACTTGCCTGTGAAGCCTAAGGACCCCGGTTCAAGGCTCAGTTCCCCAGGTCCCACGTTAGCCAGATGCACAAGGGGGCGCACGCGTCTGGAGTTCATTTGCAGTGGCTGGAGGCCCTGGCGCGCCCATTCTCTCTCTCTCCTTATCTGCCTCTTTCTCTCCTGTCACTCTCAAATAAATAAATAAAAATAACAAAAAAAATGAAGGTTTATTCATTAGTTGCTATTTTCTTTTTTTATACAATTTATTCATTGATTTGAGAGATACAACAGAGAAAAGGAGAGAGAGAGAGAGAGAGAGAGAGAGAGAGAGAGAGAGAGAGAGAGAGAGAGAGAATGAGCAAACGATCTCAAGATGCACTTGGCTTCATGTGGACACTGGGAACATGAACCCAGAGGTCATCAGGCTTTGTAAAAAAGTCCCCGAACCACAGATCCAATTTGCTAGCCCTGTTTCATCTTTTTTCTTGGTGACTCACTGAGTTTAATTAGGAATGCTTAAATAAGCATGGGTGGAGTGTTATGACCCTGGTCAGGGGCAATTGACCAATGGTTACAATACTGAAGGAAAGGTCTATCTTCCCCCAGCAAACATTAATTGCCAATAGCTTCTCGGGGAGTGCTGGTGTCTCATGAGGTTCTGCACTAGCAACTGTCAACTGTCTATAAGTCCTCAGGGAGGGGTAGGGCCTGGAGAGCCCTTCAGCCCCTCTGTGATGGAATGTTGATGGGCCCAATCTTGTGTGGGTCTTGTGCAAGTAATCACAGCTATGAGTTCATGAATGCAATCCCCTGTCATGCCCTGAGAACAGTGTGCTACAACATCCCAGCTTTTCCAGGGCTCTTCTGTGATATTCCCTGAACCTTGGGGAAAGTGATGACCATGTCCCATTCAGGACTGAGCATTTACAGTCACTTATGCTTAGCACTTTCAGGCAGCATAACGCTTTGCAGAATCTGCTGCCCACCTCAAATACCTGCTTCTCTGACCAAAGCAGACAGCAGCACCAATCTTTCTTCCTTTGGTGGAAGTGTTTTTGAACAAGAGCACTTTGCCTAAAGAATCACCAGAATGGTGCTTTTGTTTGAACTTGGTCAGAGGATGCTAGTATACAAGGCTTCCTCTCATCCTGCTGTGTCCACATGAATTGATGAGGGCAGATTGCAAGATGTCAGAGTTGAATCAGGCCAGTAGTCAATTGGTCACTGTCCACTGACAGTGGCACAGACTACAGGGAATCAACAAGTAACATTGAATCTGTTCATTTGTGCTTCTTGTATAAGTGTAAGTTACCAGCATATTTTTTTCACTTTGTATTATGGTCCATTTCCCTAGTTAGTTCTGTATTTTTAGCATCTGTAGATTCAGCCCATCATTTTTATGCTTAAGTTTAAAGTCTGTCCTATTAAAAATGTACATCTTCACCGGGCGTGGTGGTGCATGCGTTTAATCTCAGCACTTGGGAGGCAGAGGTAAGAGAATTGCTATGAGTTTGAGGGCACCCTGAGAGTACATAGTGAATTCCAGGTTAGCCTGGGCCAGAGTGAGACCCTACCTTGAAAAACAAATGAACAAACAAACAAAAATGTGTATCTTCATTGTGAACTTTTACAAAGTTCTTATTACTGTACTGGATCACTAATCTCTTCTTTTTAATTCTCTCAGTGTTGACCTCTGTAAAGAGATGGTTGATGGGTTAAGAATAACCTTTGATTATACTCTCCCATTGGTTTTGCTCTACCCGTATGAACAAGCTCAGTATAAAAAGGTGACATCATCTAAATTTTTCCTTCCGATTAAGGAGAGTGCCACCAACACGAGCAGGTGAGTCAGAGAGTATCCATGTGCACCTTCACCCTCACTTGTCAGCACTAAAGTAACTAACAGTTCTTTTTGGAAGAGTTTTATCTATAACATTGGGGCCCACATGCTTGTAGGGAGAGGTTTTAGGGTACCCATACTAGTGGTTTGTTTTTTGCCTGCATAAGCTAGGCCATCATTCACATTTTCATGGTTGTGAAAGATTTTCTCAAGTAAAGATTCAGGAGTAGCCAGGTTTTGTAGTAAGCTCTATGATCCTGTGATACACCTGCAAACCAGATGCAGTTTATAGGAGGAAAGGATTTATTTAAAGCTTATAGATCCAGTGAAGTTCCATTATGGAGATAGAAGCTGGTTCCCTTTTACAGGTCCAAGCACAGAGACATCACAAGCAGCCAGCACCATAAGCAAGAGCATGAACCTGCAGCAGCAGGACCCCCAGAGTTCACTCTGCATACCTTAGGATAGTATTCAGATCTGCCCCCAGTAACACCTTAGTACTGGACCTCTGAATTTGCCCCCAGTGACACCTCCTCCAGCCAGGCAGCTGGAGACAAGCTTTAATTAAAAAAAAAAAACACAAAAAACGTGAAGGAAGGGTAGGACTCCTTACAACATGCTCCTCAAGACACAAAATGGCTTGGATATCCATGACCTCACAGTGCCTGACACAAGACCATCACAATAGGAAGAAAAGATTATTACATCAAAATAAAAGAGAGACTGATTGAGAGGGAGAGGGGATATGGTAGGGAGTTGAGTTTCAAAGGGGAAAGTGGGGGGAGGGAGGGAATTATCATGGGATATTGTTTACAATCATGGAAGTTGTCAATTAAAAAAACAAAACAAAACACCTGAAAGCCAGGTGGCACACACCTTTAATCCCAGCACTTTGGAGGCAGAGATAGGATCACCTTGAGTTTGAGGCCACTCTGAGATTACATAGTGAATTCTAGATCAGCCTGGGCTAGAGTAAGACCCTACCTTGACAAAAAAACAAAACAAAACAAAACAAAACACCTGAGTCTATTAGACATACAAACTATCTTATTTGGCATGGTGGCACATACCTATAAACCCAGCACTTAGGAGGCTGAGGCAGGAGAATTCCTGTGTGCTCATGGCCAGCCTGATCTACATAGCAAGTTCTAGGCCAGTGAGCACTACATAGTGAGGCCTTGTCCAGGGTAGAGAAGTGTTATAGATTATGAGGACTTGACATCGCTTCCTTGCTGTTTGTGTGACTTGAGATGGTTTCTTTTAGCCGCTTGGGTTTGCATCTGTGGGATGGAAAGAACGTCTGCTTCCCTGGTGGGTACTATTGAGACTATGCACAGGGGCCCACAACCTTTTTCACACTAAAGGTTAGTTCCCTTCTTATTCTGGCGTGTCCCTGTATTTCTTCCTTCCATGTCTAAGCATGCTCTGTCTTCAATTCTTTAAGGGGCTGGGGAAACCCCCCCCCCCACACACACACCTGAAGTCTTTGCCTCTAATCTCTCTAAGGTACTCTGCCATCTTCTCACTCTTCTCTTCATACGTGTTATGTAACTTTTCCTGAGGAGTCCATTTCTATTAACCCAAAAGAGACACGGCAGTGCTAAACTAAAACACAATTCTACTAAGTCTTACTAGGTGAATGAATGAATTTAATTGGGGTTACCTCAGGCATGAGTGAGAAGCTGTTTGCAGGCTGCTAAACCATCTCCCTTTCCTCAGCAGTTGTCCAGTGCATATATGACTTCAGGAAGGGGAACAACCACATGTACCTCATAATCCCCTCTCCCCTCCCACAAGGGAATGTTAGTGAGTCCAATCTTGTTAAGGTCATATAGGTAATCACAAAGATGCTCTGACTTCAAGTTAGCAACGTACATGTTCTTTGAGAACAGAGTTCTCCAACACTCAGAGGGTAGTATTTGCTCAATATTTCTATTCATCCACCTTTCTTAACCACTCATTATCTGCCTTCCTGCAAAATTACTAATATCTTCCACCTGGACCTCACCGGGCTCTGCATCCACTACCTTTCCTTGCCTTACCGTGCCTGGTTCTCTCTTTTGTGGATTATCCCTCTCCTTTCCTCACATCCATTCTACCCCAGCTTAAAGGCCTGCAAGACTCACTGGGGACCTATATTGAAGTCCCCATGGCCTATCTACTACGCACCTAGCAATTCCCAGTGTCCAGGACAGACTCAGCAATGCTGTAATGATTGCAACATTCTTAAGTCCTTAAGTTCTAATGCCATGGTGTGATGCTCCTATGTCTGAGACGAGGTTTTATTAACCTCCGTCCTGTTGATTTTTTGAACAGGATCTTTCTTTGTCTTGGCATCCATCCTGAGTAATGTAGGTCCTTAACAGTATCTTTGGCCTCAACCCATTGGACATCAGTAGCATATGTGCCCTTAGCTGTGACAAACAAACTTGCCTCAAAACATTGACACTTGTTCCCTGGGTAGAGTCAAATAGCTCCTACCTAAGAACCACTACTCTAAAAACTATCAAAGTGGTGTTCCAGTCTTTGTTGCCAGCATTTCTGGAAATGTCATGATATATTTAGGACTAAGATGAAGTGTCTGTTGGAGCACACTTAAGACGGTTTGGAGAACCAGTTTCCAAGTCTACCCTCAGGTCTGCAGAGGCAGCTAGTAACACTCTCCCTCTCCCCTAGGAGCCAGGAGGAGCTTTCTCCTAGCCCACCTTTGTTGAATCCATCCACACCACAATCCACTGAGAGCCAGCCTACCTCTGGTGAACCAGCCACTCCCAAGAGACGCAAAGCTGAGCCCGAAGCATTGCAGTCTCTGCGGCGTTCTACACGCCACAGCACCAACTGTGACAGGCTGTCTGAGAGCAGCACATCACCTCAGCCCAAGCGCCGGCAGCAGGACACATCTTCCAGCATGCCCAAGCTGTTCCTGCACTTGGAAAAGAGTAAGTTTGGTGTCAGAGCCCCAGGTCAGGGAGAACCACTACTCCCTTTGGGCTTAGCTGGTCCAGACCATGCAAGGCTACCTTGAGTATGTTACAGTGTTTGTGCTTTCCTGGACCTGACCCTAGTGCTGTCCTGCCTACGTCATGGAAGAGGAAACGAATCATAGAAAGACAACACAGATGGTATGGATAAAACAAGGCTGTGGTAGAGGCAGGATGGGACTTTGTGTCCTCAAATTGTTTTTATCACCTTCACTCTCTACCCATTCTTGTGAGCAGGTAGACTTATTGGAATCCCATGTTTTCTGTAGATGGTCCTAATGGCATATTTCAAGGTGAGCAGTTCTAGTGAGTTATTTTGTCATTTTTTTTTTTTTAAGGCAGGATCTCACTCTAGCCTACACTGACCTAGAACTCATTTCTATATCCCAGGCTGGCTTTGAACTTATGGCAGTCCTCCTACCTCAGCTCCTAAGTGCTGGGATTACAAACATGAGCCACCCCACCTGGCTTTTAGTAGGCTGTTATATTTTTATTCTTATTTTAAAAACACACTTTTGAAACACCCTTTTGAAGAAAGTGTTAAAATTCAAGTTGGGGGTATATTATCCATATGCCACACAGTTCATGATTTGAAGTGATTTTTACTGTATTCAGAGTTGTGCAGTCATCACCAAAACCAGTTCTATATACTTTCGCCACCACACAAAAGAAACGCCATACAACTCGGCTGCCACTTCTCATTTGCTGTACCCTTCATCCCCTGGCAACCTACTTGGAATTATAGGTTTGGGGCATTTATATAAATGGAATCATACAGTGGGTATGTCTGTGGTAAATAAGTTCATGGGATGAAGATTTGTAATGCTTCCTAGGGCAATTAAACACATTTTTAAATTTTTGAGGTAGGGTCTCATTCAAGCTCAGGCTGACCTGGAATTCATTATATAGTCTCAGGCTGGCCTTGAACTCATGGAGATCATCCTACCTCTGCTTCCTGAGTGCTGGGATTAAAGGCATGTGCCACCACACCTGGCCTATATAGTCTCAGGCTGGCCTTGAACTCATGGAGATCATCCTACCTCTGCTTCCTGAGTGCTGGGATTAAAGGCATGTGCCACCACACCCGGCCTAAACACATTCTTTTTTATTTTCTTTTTTTGAAATGAGAAAAAATATGTTTAATTAATTTAATTTAATTTATTAGATTTCTTTTCAGCAAATACAGGCAGTTTGGTACCATTGTTTAGGCTCATCCATGACCTACTCCCTCCCACTGGCCCCTCCTTATTGATGTAAATGGGTCGTGCATTGTGGAGTTAGCCCATAGTTATTGGTACGATAAATGTCTCTGCATATCATGACCCAACAGGTGTCTCTGACATTCTTTGTGCCCCCTCTTCCACAAAATTTCCCTGAGCCATGTTGGGTTCATTTTTGGTCTGCTTCAATGCTGAAGTGTTGGGGGCCTCTGAGGCTCTGGCTCTCTGATTTGGTAGGAGTTGATTTTTCTCTTTCTTTTTTAAAAATTTTTATTAACATTTTCCATGATTATAAAAAAATATCCCATGGTAATTCCCACCCTCCCCACCCCCACACTTTCCCCTTTGAAATTCCATTCTCCATCATATTACCTCCCCATTACAATCATTGTAATTACATATATACAATATTAACCTATTAAGTATCCTCCTCCCTTCCTTTCTCTTCCCTTTATGCCTCCTTTTTAACTTACTGGCCTCTGCTACTAGGTATTTTCCTTCTCATGCAGAAGCCCAATAAACTGTAGCTAGGATCCACATATGAGAGAGAACATGTGGTGCTTGGCTTTCTGGGCCTGGGTTACCTCACTTAGTATAATCCTCTCCAGGTCCATCCATTTTTCTGCAAATTTCATAACTTCATTTTTCTTTACCGCTGAGTAGAACTCCATTGTATAAATGTGCCACATCTTCATTATCCACTCATCAGTTGAGGGACATCTAGGCTGGTTCCATTTCCCAGCTATTATAAATTGAGCAGCCATAAACATGGTTGAACACGTACTTCTAAGGAAATGAGATGAGTCCTTTGGATATATGCCTAGGAGTGCTATAGCTGGGTCATATGATAGATCATTCTTTAGCTGCTAAACACATTCTTTATAAAAACTCCTAAAAGCTGGGCATAGTGGCACACACCTTTAATCCCAGCACTTGGGAGGCAGAGGTAAGAAGATCACCATGAGTTCAAGGCCACCCTGAGACTGCATAGTGAATTCCAGGTCAGCCTAAGCTAGAGTAAGACCCTACCTTGAAAAACAAAACAAACATACAAAAAAAAAAAAACCCTAAAACATCTTTTCCTATTTTTCCCACCCTCTTTTATTAATTCCTTCTTTTGATTGTTTTATTGCCATTTTTTATGGAGGTAAAATCACACATAAGGCCTGGGGATGTTGCTCAGTTGATAGAGTACCTGGCTAGCATACATGAAGCCCCAGCTCTGATCCCCAGCACCGAATATACTAGGCCTGGTGTAACATATTCCTAGCACTGGAAAAGTGAGGACAGGAGGATCAGAAAGTCCAGGTCAGGGTTGGGGAAATGGTCCAGCAGTTAAAGACACTTGCTTGTGAAGCATCCCAGCCAGGGTTCACATCCCCAGTACCTACATAAAGCCAGATTCACAGAGTAGTGCATGCATGTAGAGTTTGTTTGTAGTGGCAAGAGGCCCTGGGGAAACCATTCTCTCTCCTCACTAGTAAATAGTAAAAATAGGGCTGGAGAGATTGCTTAGCAGTTAAAGATGCTTACTTAAAAGTCCTGCTGATCCAGATTTGATTCCCCAGTACCCATATAAGGCCAGATGTACAAAATGACGCATGCCTCCGGAGCTTGTTTGCAGTGACAAGAGGCCCTGGCTCACCCACTCTCTTCCTCCATCACCTTCCCTCCTTCCCTCCCTTTCTCCTTCCTTCCCTCCCTCTACTCTCAAATAAATAAACAAAAATATTTTTTAAAGGTTTCATTTTTTCAATTTCTAAGAATTGACTTTAGATTTCTGATATTGATAATGTCTATGGAACTTTATGGGCAAATAATTCCATCTTTTTCTTTTGAAGAGACACCTGTGCATAGTAGGTCATCTTCTCCGATTCCTCTGACTCCAAGTAAGGAAGGAAGTGCTGTGTTTGCTGGCTTTGAAGGACGAAGAACTAATGAAATAAATGAGGTAAAGTGTTAGATGCTCACCTCCTATGATTCCTTTATCATTTGTGATTGCTTACATCTTAGGTTCTTGAAATACCATGTTGCTATTACTATTAGTACTACCAAAAGTATTTATAGGATTGTGCTTAACGGTATGTTCCCAGAAAATTGAGTATTGATGTTCCATGTCCACTTCATTCAAAACTTGGGCTGCACTGTGCCAAGTCTTTGGGCTACATATTTTTCATCCCTTTCTGAGGAAAATTGTCAGTATCACAGAATGCCTAGCAAAAGTCCTTAGTTTCATCTCCATGAATCCATTTCTGTGGTTAGAAAACACATGCAATGTTCTTTGCATTTTCTTCATTGCTTAACAATAGCTGTATGGAGGTATTCTTCACATACGATTAAAATAACCCATTTACAGAACAGCTCAGTGGATTTTTAGTACATTCTCTGAGTAATACAATAGGCGCCACAATTGGTTTTGTTTTTTAGACGTAGGGTCTCACTCTAGCCTAGGCTTACCTGGAACACATTCTGTAGCCCAAGGTTGGCCTTAAACTCATGGCCATCCTTCTACCTCTGCCTCCCAAGTGCTTCTACTCACATTTAAAAAAAAATAAAAATTTTATTTATTGGACTTCCGGGTAAGATGATGGCATAGGAACCATGTCAAAGCAGCCTAGGTGGAAAAAAAAGCAGAAAAAAAAACACCTGAGAAAGAAAATTGTTAGGATTTCAACTCTACACTTATAATAATCATTTTGATATTTAAAAAGTCCATTTGTTGTAATATTAGTATTTACCTCCTTTTGTATAGTATATGTCAACACTTTCATTGCTTAGGGGTTGGGAGGAAATATTTTAGGCTTTGTGGGCCACATGGTGCCTGAGACAATAGGCAGATAACATGGGTGTGCTGTGATCCAGTAAAACGTTATTTATTTATACTGAAATTTGAACAGTATATGGTATACATGTGGTTTTCTACCATTTAAGAGCATCTCCATTCTTACCTCTTAGCCCATATAGAAATAGGCAATGGTTGGGCCAAATGTGAGTAGCTGGCTATAGTTGCGATCCCTGTTTTGGCCATCTGATTCTCCTCCATGAACAGTAATCCTACTAAGTCATCTCCTTGAAGGCATGCTGAATGTCAGCATTGGGCCTGCCATGTGAATCTGTTACCTTGAATTCCTGACAACAGTTTTGTGACAGATGAGGAAAATTTCAATTTTAAACTTTTTAAGGGTATTACTTAATTCCAGAATTCAGAAGCCTTTTTATTTTATTGTACTTATTCTCATTACATGTATGTATGGGCACACCAGGGTCTCATGCTGCTTAAAATGAACTCCAGATACATGTGCCACTTTTAGTTATGGTGTTACATGTGTACTGTCAAATTAAACTCGGGCCATTAGGCTTTCCAGGCCGGCACCTTTAACTGCCGAGCCATCTCCTCAGCCCCAGTTCAGAAGTCTCAGTCCATGGGATATCCTGTGAATCTCCCACATAAGTAGAATTTACTTTTTATTTTTAAAGGAAGAACTTGTACAGGGGAAGATGCTTTTGTTGACAAAGAGCATTTGATGACAGGACTAAGGGATGGCAAATGACTTTTGTAAAGGTTTGGATTACACATTTTTTTTTTTTTTTTTTGGTTTTTCGACTTAGGGTCTCACTCTAGCCCAGGCTGACCTGGAATTCACTATGGAGTCTCAGGGTGGCCTCGAACTCACAGTGATCCTCCTACTTCTGCCTCCCGAGTGCTGGGATTAAAGGCATGTGCCACCATGCCTGGCTCTAAATGGTCTCTTTTAAGACCACCCAACCTGCAGTTAGAGCATGAAAGTAGTATCATGGATGATCTTTAAAAGAACACGTGTGACTTTGCACTCCCCCAATTTATTCATGGATGCTGGAAGCCTAATTTCATATGATTTTCACAGCACATGAAATAGTATTCTTTTTTTTTTTTTCTTTTTTAAGCACATGATTATTGAGATGGATTTGGTCCCACAGGGCTATGTAGTTGGATAACCCCCCAATAACTGTTGAGGATAGATCAAGAAATTCCAAATGAAAGCATCCTTAACACATCCGTTTCAGACAAGAGGGCATTGTAGGTTTTAGTTATTTTGTTAGTATTCAGGCAAGGACCGTTTTTACTTAGGTCATGTTGTGACTCCGCCATCTAGTGGTCAATGAAAGCAAGGCTGCTTTGTGCTAAACAATTGGAGTTCAGCAGGCTCTCACAAGGATTCTTGAGAGTAGCAAATCCCCGCTTTCTGAAGCACCTCTTCCACAGTGGGTTTTACCTAGGGCTCTTGATCCAAATCATTCGTGTCTCTTGTCCCAATACAAGCCGCTGATGCCCTGTATCAGGGAAGGTTTAGACAAGCACATTGCTGGTTGAGACTCACAGGTAGTTTCCATTGAGAATCCTCCGTAAAATGCCCCTTTGAGCCTGGGGAGATAGCGTATTCAGTAAATTGATTGCCATTTAAGCATGAATACCTGAGTTTGATCGCCAACATGCACTTAAAAAAGCCAGGCATGGTAGCTCACAACTGTGCTCCCATTGCTGGGAAAACAGACACAGGTATGTCCCTGGGGTTCAGTAGCCAACCACTCCAGCCTACTTAGCAAGCTGCAGGCCAGTGAGAGACCCCCATCTGAAAAAGGAAATGTGGGCAGTGCTTTAAAGAATGACATACAAGGTTGGCCTCTGAATTCCACAGACACATGCATTGCACACATGCACCCACACACATGCATGAATATATGGAGAATGCATGTTTGATGAGCAGATGATATACTGCACTGAAATGCAGAACTCAGTGAAGTGAAACCACCTACTTTTGAACACACCATGTACAGTTCATGCCTCCACTACCACACATTCCTCTCTGTTCCTTCTGTGTGTCACTGCCAAAGCATTTGCAAGTGTCAGCTGTGGGCACTGGGTTAGATGCTAGGATGCATGCTCCCCAGGCACTCTGTGCTCTGTAGTAGAGGGTAGATTGGGATGGGGGATCTACATGAGAGGCTGGAGCCAATGAGACAGGAGCTGGAGTGAAGCTAAGGCCTTCATTCTGGAGTCCTGATGAACCACCTTGCTACTTGTGAGCTTGTACGTTTGATCTTTCTGAGTTGAGTTTCTGAGTTATCCATTTCTAGGTGTTGAGGTGGGCACCCTTCTGCTTTGTGTCAAAATTTCTTTCACCATCAGCATTTCTGCTGTGACAGAACAGTGGTCTAGACTCCTATTTTCTCACTGGCTGAAATATTTCTAGGCAAATTCATTCAGGTTTGAAATCCAGTTCTCACTTTAAGCAAAGCCCCAAGTCCACCTGTAGTTCTGAAATTCACAATAAAGATAAACAAGCCAATTAACAGGTTAGAAGTGTATTTTGAGGTGGTTCAGGGGATGTAAAGATAATTCAAATTAGTTTTTTAACATATTTTATTTATTTGAGAGAGACAAAGAGCAAGTAAAGAGAAAGTGAATGGGCATGCCTGGGCCTCTAACAAATGAACTTCAGATGCATATGCCACCTTGTGCATCTGGTTTTATGTGGGAACTGGGGAATTGAACCTGGGACCTAAGACTTCACAGGTAAGCACCTTAACCACTAAGCCATCTCTCTAGCCCCAAATTAGTGTGTGTGTATATATATATAATTTGAGAGAAAGAAAGAGAGAGAGAGAGAGAGAATGGGTACACCAGGGCCTATAGTCACTGTAAAACAAATTCCAGACACATGTGTCACCTTGTGGATCTGGCTTTATGTGGGTACTGGAGAACTGAACCTGGGTAGTTAGGCTTTGCAGGCAAGTGCCTTAACCACTAAGCAATCTTTGCAGCCCCCCACCCAAATTAGTTTTCAGTGATTCTAATAACAAGCAATTAGGGAATCTTGAAACAATGGTGGTATTACCCAAAACATCTTTGTGTCATTTTTAATTCTCTATCTACATCAGCATAATTTCCAGTAAAGGAAAACGAGCTAAGTGACCCAAACAGTTTGTTGAGAATTTAAAACTCAGATATCTCCTTAATCTAATTTGAAGCCATTCTGTTATTTTTATAGGCTTGTGTTTATTTTTATGCAGCAGCATACTTTTTTTTCCTCTATATAAAATTCACCATCATAAGACTTAGGTGGATAGTAGTGTCTCTGTTAGGAAAAATGAAAGCATTTAATTGGTGCTTTTTCCAGGTCCTCTCTTGGAAGCTTGTGCCGGATAATTACCCCCCTGGAGATCAGCCACCTCCCCCCTCTCATATTTATGGGGCACAACATCTGCTGAGATTGTTTGGTAAGAATCATGATTCCTATTCCATTCTTTCCAATTTTAATTGGGCTTTTTGTTGGTATTGCTTGGAGGCAGGGTCTCACTCTAGAATAGACTGACTTGGAAATTCCTCTGTAGCTCTAGGCTGGCCTTGAACTCACAGAGATCCTTCAACCTCGGCCTCCTGGATGGTGGGCCTAAAGACTTACACCACCACAACCAACTCTGATTTTGCTTCTCCTTTTTTTTATATTTATATTTTTATTTATTTATTTATTAGAGAGAGAGAGATAGGGAGGGAGGAAGGCAGATAGAGAGAATGGGCATGCCAGGGCTCTGGCCACTGCAAATGAAATCCAGATGCTTGTACCACCTTATGCATCTGGCTTACATGGGTCCTGGAGAATCAATGCTGAGTTCTTTGGCTTTGCAGGCAAGTACCTTTATCGCTAAGCCATTTATCCAGCCCTGATTTTGCTTTTTAAAACAATGTTATTTTTTATTTGCCCATCTATGTGTTTCTGTGTGTGTGTGTGTGTGTGTGTGTGTGTGTGTGTGAGAACACATCTGTGCGAACACATGTGTTCATGTGTGCAGGGCCTTGTGCTGTTGCAGATTAATCCCAGATCCTTTGTGTTTTCTACTTAAATGGGTGGCTTGAGAATAACCCGGGACAACATGCTTTATAACCCTTTAACCACTGAACCATCTTCCCAGGCAACAATTTTGCTTTTTTTTTTTTTTTTAACAGACTTCTTGCTAGCTTGGGGACATCTGGTTTGGGCAGAAAGTGTGTAACCAACGTGAATAATTATTTTGTACCTTGTGTTTGACCACATCCCAATGGTGACTTCAGGGGACAGACATCCAATATCCCATCAATTCAATAAAATCCAATAAAAGTTGTGCCAATAATGTTTGACTTACCACTTTATCTTTGTTCTCAAACATTTTTGTGTGGTAATCGTGAAGCTAATTTCAGTCCCACAAAGGAGATACAATGTAAGAATGTACTAATTGTATATATGTTTGCCTTTTAAAAAAAAAAATCCAGTGAAACTTCCAGGAATCCTTGGAAAGATGTCCTTCTCTGAGAAGAATTTGAAGGCTTTACTGAAGCACTTTGATCTCTTTCTGAGGTATTCTTTTTAAATCTTGTCAGACCTACCTCTGCTGCCAAATATGTGGTTTTTCTAGACTTGAGTTGAGCACATATGGAAGGCAGCCTTGCAGTATTCTACAAGATAGAGGTGTATGATGGGGTGTACCTGAGCTTCTTTTGTCTTTCTTTTATCCTTCATCTGAGTCATTGTACACAAGTAGTTTTGTGTTGCCAGAAGAGTGTAGTTGGATAAGCTTGTAAACAAAACATTAACTTTCTCATGTAGATTGATATTAATTTGAGCTGGAGAGATGGCTTGGCTGTTAAAGGTGCTTGCTTGGAAAGTCTGATGGTCTGGATTCAGTTCCCCAGTACCCACATAAAGCCAAATGCACAAAACGGTGCATGCATCAGAAATTTATTTGCAGTGCCAGGAGGCCCTGGTGTACCCATTCGCTCTCTGTCAAATGAATAAATGTTTTTAGAAAGGATTAACGTTAATTTCATGTTATACTTATTATTAAGGAATGCTTTAAGCATTGGACTTTCTGGTTTCATGTGAAGAAGTTTACGTAAATAGTAGCATAGAGTTGAGATAAATGATACCTAGTTTGTGCTGACATTTGTGAATTCAGAGGAAGGTATTGATTTCTTCACCTGACAGAGATACAGTAGACCATTTGGCTTGAAGATCCTCCCCTCATACTCACCTCCCATGCTGTGAACCCATCATGTTCCTCTCTCCCATCCATTTGTCTGTTGAATACTTCCTTACCTTGTTTCCTTCTTACTGAAGAGAACATTTTGGGGGGCTGGGGAAGTAATTTAGTTGTTAAAGAACTTGCCTCACAAACATAAGGACCTGAGTTTGATCCCTGGTACCCATGTAAATGGTAAGTATGGTGGTACATGCCTGTTAGCCCAGCAGTTGGGAGGTGGAGATTGGAAGATCCCTAGGGTCTACTGGCTAGCTAGTCTAACTTAATTGGCGAGCCTCATGCTAATGAAAGACCTTGTCTCAAACAAATGGGTAGAATACTTGAAGAAGGTATCTGAGATTATTTTTTGCCCTCTATATACATGCACTTACACATACATATGTCCCCACACACATACACGTATGCACAGTACATACATACACACAAGAAAATGGATAAAGAAAAGGAAAAAAGGACATCTTTTTCTTCTTGTCACTACTCACCCTATTTAATCTATTAGGAATTGCCAGAGTAGAGAGGACATTAACCAGAGAAATGAACCTTCAGGTTTTAAAAGATATTTCCCCATAGAGGTATTGAGTGGTGTCCCTGAACAGATTAAACTTTCTAAAATTTTGTTGCAAACAAGTTTCAAAAATACCATCTTCCTTCCCAGCTGTCCCTTCAAACAATCCACAGTTCTCTTTAATGTACAATTTTATACACCTAAAGCAAATGGTGCCTAGGAAATATAAGGAGGTAGCTATGTGTTATTGTAGAGAAGCTTACTCATTTTAACCATATGCCCCATAAAAAGTAGAAATTAAGATTTTAGGAAATAAGATAGAAAGGTTTACAAATAAGTATGGTGAAAAGTTTTTAAAGTATATCCAGAGTTAGGCATAGTGGCTCACCCCATTAATCCCAGCACTCAGAAGTCTATGGTAGGAGGATTGCCAGGAATTTGAGAACAGCTTGGGTTACAGAGTGAGTTCTAGGAAAGCCTGGCCTACAGTGATATTTATCTTCAAAAAAAGGGGGAGAAATTAGAGGGAAGAAAGGGGGGTACTGAGGAGGATTGCTCAGCAGTTAAAGTTGCTTGCTTGCAGATTCAATTCCCAAGCCACTCATATAAGGTGGACACAAAATGTGGTGCAAGTATCTTGTGTTCGTTTGCAGCAGCATGATGCCCTAGCACCTTCCCTCTCCCACACAAATACATGCAAATAAATAAATAAAAGTTTAAAAGAAGAAAAAATAAACAGTGTATTCCATGGGGATGGGGAGATGGATCATTTGGTAATGTGCTTGCCATGGAAGCATGGGGGCCTGATTTCTGATCCCCAGCACCTATGTAAAACCCATGTATGGTGCTCTAACACCTCTAATCCTATTTCTGGGGAGGCAGAGGCAGGAGAATACCCAGGTCTCACTGACTAGCTATTCTAGCTGTATGTGTGAGATCCAGGTTCAGTGAGAGAACCTGCCTCAAGAAAATAAGATGGAATGGCTGGGGCGTTGGCTCAGTGGTTAAAGGCACTTGCTTGTAAAGACTGCCAGCCCCAGTTCAATTCCCTACTACCCACATAAAGCCAGATTCAAAAAGTAATGCAAGTATCTGGCATTGAATTTTAGTAGCAAGGGACCCTGACATGTCCCCCATACACATGGAAATAAATAAATAAATAAGTACTATAAAAAAGAAAATAAGATGGAGGGCTGGGGGTGTAGTGCAATCATAGAGTGCTTGCTTAGCATGCATACATGCACAAGGTCCTAGGTTTAGTCCTTGGTATAACAAAGGAATAAATGAATAAATGCAACGGCGAGCAAATGAGGAAGGTATAAACATCGACCTCTAGTCTAAACACACATGATGTACAGACATGCAAAAAAAAAAAAAATGTATCCAGGGCTGGAGAGATGGCTTAGCAGTTTAAGCACTTGCCTTTGTAGTCTAAGGATGCAGGTTTGATTCCCCAGACCCATGTTAGCCAAATGTACATGGGGGCACATGCATCTGGATTTTGTTGGCAGTGGCTAGAGGTCCTGGCATGCCCATTCTCTCTCTCTCTTTCTTAAATAAATAAAAATAATTTAAAAAAATGTATCCAACCAGGCATGGAGGTGTACACCTTCAATCCCAGCACTTGGGAGGCTGAGATAGAAGGATCACTGTGAGTTTGAGTCCACTCTGAGATTACATAATGAATTCCAGGTCACCCTGAGCTAGAGTGAGACCCTACCTTGAAACCCCCCTCTCCAAAAAAATGTATCCAGTAGCATTCAACTTTACAGAATGTGCAAAAGACAACTGTCAAATGATTTTAACTCAATTTTTTTTTTTTTTTAACCGAGGTTGGGTCTCACTGTAGCTCAGACTGACCTGGAATTTACTATGTAATCTCAGGGTGGCCTCAAACTCTCAGTGATCCTTCTACCCCTGCCTCCCGAGTGCTGAGTGTTGGGATTAAAGATGTGTGCTACCACGCTTGGCTCAGGTTTTTTTTTTTTTTTTAAATTTTAAAAAGGTGTTGGCACAATTGTAGGAATTTGGACAAGAATTTGGAGGTCGCTGAGAAACTCAGCATGAACCAAATTAGCTTAATACATTTTGAGAGTGTCTTAGCCCTCTGTGACAAAATCACTTGAAATTATGTAACCCTGTCTTGCTACAAACTCATTGTGATCCTCCGGGCTCAGTCTCCCAAGTGCTCAGATTTCAGGTATGTGCCACCATACCCAGTTCTCATTTGAAGCTTTATCATCTGTACATAGATTCTTAAATGATGGCCACGTTTTAATTGCAGTCTTCAATCATGTCAGACTTTTGACATGTTGGGATATCTGAAGCTGAAGCTTTAACACCTCTTGGCATAGCAAAATAGGACACACGCTGCTATTATTATCATTCTTTTTATTCATTTCAGTCTTGTTACAACATAGTTCATATAAACCATGTAAATTTCTTTAAATTACATTCACTGAATTTATTATATTTATTATACTTTGTAAACAAGGAAAATATTAAGTGAGGGTTTTTTTTTGTTTTGTTTTGTTTTTTTTTAGTTTTTTGAGGTAGGGTCTCACTCTAGCCCAGGCTGACCTGGAATTCACCATGGAGTCTCAGGGTGGCCTTGAACTCACGGTGATCCTCCTACCTCTGCCTCCCGAGTGCTGGGATTAAAGGCGTGCACCACCACGCCCGGCTTAAGTGAGGTTATTTTTTATACAGAAGTGTTTATATAGCTAGTCTGCCACTTAGTCTTCACTACATTTCGTTCTGTTTTCAGTTCTGTATGCCTGATGATGATGAAGAGGTTCAGGTAACTAGTAATCAATGAGAAACTAGTTAAGTAAGTCCAATGAAAGTAATCATATAAAAGTCACACCTGTGATCACTTTTTTTCTTCATAGAACCTCCCCCCAATATAAGAAGCAAAATTAACATTTCCTATGAAGTTGGTTAGAACTTGTTAATATAACTCAGTAATGAGAGCAAGAATTTTGTTAAGGGTATTCCATGCTTAGTATGATGCTCATGAGGGTCATTTGTTTTCCTTTCTCCAGGTTTTTAGCAGAATACCACGATGACTTCTTTCCAGAATCAGCTTATGTTGCTGCCTGTGAGGCACACTACAGCACCAAGAACCCCAGGGCAATTTATTAAAGTTTTGATGGTTCTGTAAGAACAGCTGTTCTGTCTGGCTTTGTGCTTGGGTTCCATCCAGGTGAAGAACCAATGAAATGATTGGCCCTCTTTCCAGATAGTGCAAACAGGCCCACTCAGGGTACTGTGAAAGAAACAAACTTGGTTATTTGAGTTACTCACATATAGTAGTTATTTGTGTTATTAATTACTTTCCGAACTGGATGTAGTGGAACTTGTTTGTCATCTCAACGTTGGGGAAGCAGAGGTAGGAGGATCATAAGTTAGAGATCAGCCCATAGTAATACTCTGTCCCCAAGATGAGTGAAAGAATTACTAAATATCAATTACAGTGATCATAATTACTTCTGGGTGCCTGAACATATTTCTATATAAAACTTGCTGCTACAGAGTCTTTCTGTGATACCAGGATATAAACAACTGTAGCTGTGTCCATAGAGAAACACTCATGAAAATTGGCTTAGGACAGGCTATTTTGGTAGATATTTCAGTTGATTTTCAGCAAGAACCACATTGTTTAGTTATTTGTTAGCATTAAACAAATGTTTTTGAAACCTTTCCATTCATGTGGTGAGACTTAAGAACTTTGTTCAATAATGTTTAGTTTCTACTTGGATACCATAAAGTAATCTCAAAGTATTTTAGAGAAAATTGCTACTGATGACAAAAGATGATGTACAGGTATACATTGCTTATAATATCCATGAAATATATTTTTTTGGTCATCTAAATAAAGCATGGTCTGTTTTGTTTAATATTTTACAGCTATACTTGGCCTTTTAACATTACAGTTCCTTTTCTATAAAATATTATTTTGGTGATTTAAATAAAGCATTGCTTGTTTGAAAGAATTAAGAAAAGGTTTTGCTATGGCCTTTCCCTGTTCTCTTTACTGTAGAGTACCAGAGGGGTAACCTTTTCCTGCATGACTTCTCATTTCAGTTATTTTTCCTTTGTACCTTTATGTCCTTCCCTTTTCTTTGGCCTCACTTGGCGGCACAACCAGATGGTGATGTTAGAAGTTACCTTGGCTCTTTGCTGACTTGCTGCTGTACTATGGGCTCTGCTGGGCTTGATACCAGTTTATCCTCTTCCAGGATCATCAGCTGACAGTCTCTGCAGTCATTCTTTTAACCCTCATTTCCATGACTCACATGCCTTCCCTTCCCATGCTTTAAAAAGCTCTAACTGGCTGGAAAGGATTCCAGAACCAAAAAGCATTGAATGTAATACTTGTGTTTTCTTATCCTTCACCTCAGTTGACCTTAACTTCCAAAAGCCACTGGGGAACAAGGGATTTTAACTACAAATGGTCCCATCAAACAGTGCCTTGTGCCTGCACTGTTCAATATGGTTTGCTATCACAAGAAAGCATGAGTAGATATCCTCTGCATTTATTGACTAAGAGAGACTCAAATTGGTGAGAACCAATTTGGAACAGTCATCAAGCTCATGGTAGGGATGATGATGAATCTTCATTGTCAACTTGACTGGATTTAGAATCATCATCAAAATATACCTCTGGGTATATCTACAATAGTATTTTCAGAAAAGTTTTAGCTTGAAAGACCCACTGTAAATGTGCACAATACCATCCCATGTCCTGGAGTCCTATAGACTGCTTCCTGACTGTGTATGCAATGAACAGCTACTTGACTGTCCTGCTACAATGCCTTGCCTGTCATGATTGACTGTATACTCAAACTGTGAGACAAAATGAACTTTTTTGTTGTTGGGCTGCTTTTGTCAGATATTTTTGTCATAGAAACCAGAAAAGTAACTAAAACAGGAAATTAGTACCAAGATGTGGGACTGTTGCTGTGATCGACATGACCATGTGGTTCTTATATATTTGGAACTGATTTGTGGAAGAACTATGGAAGAGTATGGAACTTTTGGCTAGACATACCCTAGAGTGCTATATACTTAGTGTTATGGGTCATTGTGATGGGAGTTTGAAAGGCTATAGTTCCTAGGGAAATGAAAATAGTAAATACCCATCTCATAAGGTTTCAGAGGGAAACAGGGACTCTTGGGAACTGGGCTAGAGACCATTCATGTTTCATTTTGGGAAAAAATCTGGCTGCATTCTGCCCATGTCCTGACAACTTGAATGAAGCTGAATTAAAAAGTAATAAGTTGTTTGGCAGTGGAAATTTCAAGACATTGTAGCATTCAGGCTTACATCTCTCATTGGATCCTGATCTATAGTGAAAAATCCAGTGGACTACAAAAAGGAAGAATGTGCCACTTCAGTGGATATAAGAATGTAGTGGAGGGCTGGAGAGATGGGTTAGTGGTTAAGCACTTGCCTGTGAAGCCTAAGGACCCAAGTTTGAGGCTCAATTCCCCAGGACCCACGTTAGCCAGATGCACAAGGGGGCACATGCATCTGGAGTTCATTTGCAGTGGCTGGAAGCCCTGGTGTGCCCATTCTCTCTCTCTCTCTGCCTCTTTCTCTGTCTGTCATTCTCAAATAAATAAAAATAAACAAAATTTTTAAAAAAGAATGTAGTGGAGTGCAAAGAAAGCAGTTGTAGTTTTTTTTTTTTTAATTCATTTATTTATTTGCAAGGTGAAGGGGAAAGAGAGAGAGAGAGAGAATGGGTATATCAGGGCCTTCAGCCACTGCAAATGAACTCCAGATGCATTCACCATGTTGTGTATCTGGCTTTAAATGGGTACTGGGCAATTGAACCAGGGTTATCAGATATTGCAGGCAAGGGCCTTAACCACTGAGCAATCTCTCCAGCACAGCTGCTGTTATTTTAAGACATAGTAGCATCACTAAAGAGAAATCTTGTCCTCACCATGAAGCCAACAGGAAAGGAGCCCTGAGGGTAAGATCCTACCTATTCATGACTCCATCTTCTGAAGATTCAAATTCAATAATTATGAATGTCCTGGAAAAGAATATATGTATTTGTAAATCCACTTAAATGTTGATTTAAATAACTTATTTTTATTTATTTGCAAGCAGAGAAAGAAGAGATACAGAGAGAAAAGGAGAGAGAAAACATAAATGAACTCCAGATGCATGTGCAACCTTGTGCATTTGGCTTTACGTGGATCCTAGGGAAAAGAAACCTGGTTGGTAGGTGTTCCAGGCAATTGCCTTAACCACTGAGCCATCTCTCCAGCCTATAACTTTTCTTTAAAGTACCCATTCCTAGCTGGGCGTGGTGGCGCACGCCTTTAATCCCAGCACTCGGGAGGCAGAGGTAGGAGGATCGCCAAGAGTTCAAGGCCATCCTGAGACTACATAGTGAATTCCAGGTCAGCCTGAGCCAGAGTGAGACCCTACCTCAAAAAAAAAAAAAAAAAAGTACCCATTCCTCTATAAGAATTGAAAAAAAATATATTATCTGATAAAAAGATTTAAAAGTCTAGGCAATTCTTATAAAAGTTCCAAATTATCTTCCTTTTGTTATTTATTTATTTTTTTGGTTTTTCGAGGTAGGGTCTCACTCTAGCCCAGGCTGACCTGGAATTCACCATGGAGTCTCAGGGTGGCCTCGAACTCACGGCGATCCTCCTACCTCTGCCTTCCGAGTGCTAGGATTAAAGGCATGCGTCACCAAGCCCAGCACCTTTTGTTAATTTTTAAGTTATTTCTTACATGCATGGCCAAAACTTGTAGTTCTTAAATATGCATGTCAGTGTTTTCTTGTTAGGATCCCTTGAAAGGAAATGAGATTCATAGTAACATTTTGGTAAGTTCTGTATTAGATTCTTGTATTAGGACTTTGAAAAAAAAAAAAAAACATGAGGCTAAAACAAACAACAAAAGCTTCTAAACAAATAGATTTCATAAATCTTCTGAAGTACAATGTACGCCAAAGTAGCCAAAGGCCATCAGTTTACAAAAGGTGCCACCTGTTACTATGAGCCCTAAACATTTAAGCAAGTGAGTCCTGTTTTGCCATTTATTTTTATTTTTTGGTTTATTTAGACAGTCTTACTCTGAATCCTAGACAGGCTTTAACCTTTGTAGTCCCAATGGCTTTAAATTCAATGTGATCGTCCTCCCTCAGCCTCCCTAGTGCTGGACTTACAGATATGAATCACCATGCCTGGTCTGCCATTTTAAAAAATGCTTTTAAATTTATTTTTTTTATAATTTCATACACATACATAAGGTATTTTTATCAGATTCATTTCCATTACCCTCTCTTCCTCCTCCAATTTCCACTGAGCCCCTTCTTCCCAACTAGTCCTACTTCTTTGATGGCTTTTTTTATGAGCCACTGAGTTTAATTAGGGTTGCTTGCATGAGCGTTCATGTCAGGGCTTGTCATTTATAGGAGTATGGACAACTTACCAGTGACAACACCACTGAAGAAAATGTCCTTCCTCTCCCCCAGAAACCATTAACTGGCTCAGGTCAGTGAAGCCTCATAAGCTCCTCCTCTGTCCGTGTTGAAATGTTGATGATGTAAAGCTTGTGCAAGGAAACAGCTACTGTGAATTCATGAGTGCAGTGGCCATGTCATATCCAGAGAACAGTATTTCACAACAGTAATTTAGTAACATTTGTCCTTCAGGATTTAGCTTATCAAAGGTAAATTTATCTGAAAATTAATTGACAACAGCCTATTCATATTTGTCAGTATTTTTATATGCACAGACCATAGTTTTTCCTAAACCACATTTTATATTAAGGAACTATGATAACCAGATTTCCTGTGGGTTGGGTTGCTGTTTTGTTTTTGCTTTGCTAGGGATCCAAGCTTAGGCTTTGCACATGTGGGCAAGTGCACCTCCAACTATTTAGTTGAGTATAACCTTGAACTCCTGATTTTAGCTAGGCATGGTGGTACACGCCTTTAATCCCAGAATTTAGGAGGCAGTAGTAGAAGGATTGTTGTGAGTTTGAGGCCTGCCTAGGACTATAGAGTGAATTCCTGGTCAGCCTAGGCTAGAATGAGACCTTACCTTAGGAAAAAATACAGGGGTGGTTGCAGAACTTCAGATTCTTTTGCCTCCACCTTCTGAGTGCACAGCCACTTCAATTTAAGAGGTACTGGCAACTGAACCAAGGGCCTTGTGTATGCTAGGAAAACATTCTACTGACTTAATCAGTTCTTAATACATGTAAACTAAAGTTCAGGAAAAGTGCTTCACCTGCTTTGAACAAATCTGGTAGAACTCCTATGATCATGTAGAGATGGAATGTTGCAGGATCAGAGCAACATTACCTTGGGATACCTTTAGCCCCTTCATAGCCATTTATTTCCCGCTTCTGTATTTGACATAACATCCTTGTGTCTATAAGGTGATCAGGTGAAACCTTTTTGGAAAGCACTAACAGACTAGTAGCTTTCAACAACTCAAAGGCCAAGAATGCCATCAGATAGCATGTAAAGCCCATAGCAGATTTTCTGGCTTTGCTGTGACCCACTCATGTGAGGTTTCCACCAACGTATCTGCAAAGTGACTTTTTTATGAGTGTATTTTTTCTGTAAGTATAAAACTGTTAAAGGTTCAGGTAGAGGACTGAGATTATGAGTTTTCTTGAGATAGTGGTGGGGTTTACCTTTTAGCAGGTCAGAGTGGTATTATTCAAGATGGTAGAGAGCAGGTTTCAGAAGATGGACCCAGCAATGGTGGCTGCTGCAGTGGGAGGGAGAAGGGACACACCAGAGAGATGGGAAAAGAGAGATGGATCAATGGGAGGGTGACATGGTTCTGGTAGGGCAGGCCTGGAGAAACAATGGTGCCTTAGAAATTGCAGCAACTATTATGGCTTGAGCCAAGTCACTGGCTGGTGTGGTGATGCAGGCGTATATGAGAACTTTGTAAAATCTGGAGCTCAGTAGCAAAAGAAGTTGGGAGAGGCTGGAGAAAAACCTACACTACAGCTGAACTTACAAGAGAAAGAGCATGAAGGTTAAGAGGAAAAAAAAAAGTAGAAGAGAAGAGGGAAAAGGTGCATGTGGTAAGGAAGAAAAGAGAAGGGGGACATAGAAACAGGGACAGAGAGATGGAGAACAGGGCACCCAATTTAGTTCAGGGGGAAGCCAAGAAAAACAGAGGGTAATTTGATGGAGTCCTTATATATGTTCTTTGGGACAGGAGAAACTGCCTTTGAGTGAAGGGCCTTAGATGTGCAGAGGTGTAGGCTAGTGGTTGAGGAAGGAGTCAGGCTGGCTAGACCCCCTGTTGAGCCTTTTGGGGAAGTGAGACCCTTGAAACCTAAATTGTTTCCAATTGGGAGAGGGAGAACATGGAATTTGGAGTAATCTGAATCTCTGTTCCAAGTCCATGGTCACTTATATTTGGTTCCAGAATAAACTATTGAAACTGAAGCACTTTAGAGTAACTTGGCCCCCTTAAAATAAAAGCAGGAATGTCTTTGGGCTTGCCCTTGCAGTCTCCACATTGCTAGAGATCAGAGAAGGATCTGGTCCCTCCTGATCTCTTGCCTAAAGGAGTTCCCTAAATCTGTTTTTCCATGAACAACCTGAGCCCTTACCTAGGAAGGAGTTCCCCTTTTCTAGAATTAAGATTCCTGGAAGGATTAAACCTGAACCTGTTATTGTGATTGGTTAAACTCAGCCCCCAGAACTTTGTGTCATGCCTGTTTAGCTAATCCCCATTCAGTACCTGTAAATGACTTCAATTTGGATCTCTAGGTTGGCTTTCTATGGATAGGAATTCTCGGTACTTTCTCCTCTTTCCTTCACTTAATCTAATCTAATATAATCTGAAGTTTACCCTTTGGTCTGTGGATTTAAATTCTTTAAATTCATTAGATAAGAATCCAGAGTCACCCCAAAATTATGTGTTTGTGTATGCTCGTGCATTGACAGAGTAATCCCAATTACTGTTTCACATTGGTGTGTTGACATATTTTGGTGCATTGGCAGAGGAATCCCAAAATTTCATTGTATACTGGTACATTGTCTGGGAATATCAGAGTATGTGCTCTCCTACTTCCTGCTGAAGGAGGATCAGAGAAAGCTAGCTTTTTAGAAAAATATTATTTGAAATAGTTTTTCTTATTTGCTTGAGAGAGAGGGAGAGAGAGAGTAGGCAATGGATGCACCAGGCTTTCAGGCACTGGGAACAAAATCCAGATACATGCACTCTCTTGCATATCTGGCTTACATGGGTCCCGGGGAATGAAACCTGAGTCATTTGGATTTGCAAGCAAGCACCTTAATTACTAAGCCATCTCTTCAGCACAAAAGCTAGCCTTTTTAGGCACTTTCAGTTAGAGATTGAGGTCCAAAGAGAACCAAGAGATGCCACTCCGCATGCCCACCTTGCCCTGGCACAAGAATGAAACTCATGTCTGATGAAGACTAATCTACAGTACCATCTGCTGCCCAGAGTCTAGCACACAATCCAAATAAAATGGCCAAGGTGGGCTGGCCCTGGGGGCCGCCCACCAAATGTACAAACCAATCCAGTCTTCCCCTTGCATACTTAAATCTGATGCTATAAAGGCTTCAGCTTTCTGATCCCTTCCTGTTTCTTGGTGTGATGCTCAGTGTGTCTGTTTTGTGTGAGTGGGTGGGTGGGTGGGGGTTCTGTTTGGATTCCCTCTCATCGCTGCTCGAGAACAAGTGAGTCTGGAGAGCACAGCATTTTTTATTGATCTGAACTTTTCCACTTGGTTCTGTTTTATAGTTTGGAATAATTTCCTGCTTGTATGCTTTTCCTCTGGTCTCCAATCTACCATGTGTGTAACTCAGAGTAACCATATGTGTAACTCTTCATTACTCATTTCTCCTCTGAATTTCATGGTCTCTGTTTTGATATTTTCTCTCTGTTATTCTTCCTTAAGTCACCACCATTTGCCCTTTTAATTTTATTCCATGGGAAAAAGCACATGGCAAATGCCATGTGTGTTCCTACTAATTTTCCTTATACAAGGTCCTAAATTCTATCTTCCATGTGCTTATAGCTTTATTCTTGTCTCTTTAAAAGTCTCAGTAAGCCTCATTTTCTCTTAATTGGGCTTTTTCACATACTTGCTGCTGTACTTTAATCTCTCCTTCAAGGCCTCAGTTTCTCTTATCTTCTACACATTTGCAACTTTACTCTAATCTATCTTTAAAGGCCTCAGTTTCACTTAAATCTCAATCTCCTTGTAATAAACCCCATGATTTGTGATTTCCCCCTAAATAAACTTAATAATTAATAATTTATTATTTTTGAGCTGGTCTTTATTAATTCTTTGTTAACAGTAGGACAGAACCCAAAACTCGGTGTTCATAAATTCTGGGGGACCCCTAGACCCCCAAATCCTGCATCACTACTTTCTTTATGGGAAGAGACATGATCTGTTCTGTCCAATAGTTAGGGTTCCTCTGCCATTGTACCAATATATGCCAATGCACCAATAATTTTGAGGTGTTCGCCAGATTCTTGTCTTATAAATTCAAATAATTAAAATTTACTGATCAGAGGGCAAAGTTTAGAGAGACTTTACTAATTAAGAAAAGGAAAGAAGTGGCTGGGCAAGCTGGCACACGTCTTTAATCTCAGCATTCAGGAGTCATAGGTAGAAGGATCACTGAGTTCAAGGCCACCCTGAGGCTACATGGTGAATTCTAGGTCAGGCTGTGCTAGAGTGAGACCCTACCTTGAAAATCAAAACCAGAAAACAAGAAATAAAAAAGAGATTATGAAGAGCTCCTCCCCATGAGGGGACAGGAGGGGGTAAAGCCCAACTAGGGACTCAAATTGCGGTCATTTATAGGTTCTGGGTGGGGGCTGAAATAACCAGCCATAGCACCAAGTTTTGGGGGCTGAGTTTAACCAACCACAATGGAGGGTGCAGATTTAATCCTAAAAATTTTACTTCTGGGAAAGGGTAACTCATGCCTAGGCAGGGACTCAGGTTGTTTACGAAAAAAATCATCTAGGGAACTCTTTAGGGAAGAGATAAAGAGAAGCCAGGTCCTTCTCTAACCTCTAGCAAAGTGAAGACTTCAAGGGCAAGCTCAAGGACATTCCCTGCTTGTACTTTCAGGGGCCCAGTCACCTTAAACTGTCTCACTGTGTCTTATTCCTTTTGAGGTGAGAATTGTGTATTTGGCATAAAGATGCACAAAAATACTCTGAAACCACAAAGGATAGTATTTCTCTGATTAACCTTCCCATTGCCTGAGAAATGTATGTGTATGTATGTTTGTATATATGTGAGGTCTCATCTCAAAACAAGGGGCACATATAAATGTACACATACACAACATCCCCCCTTATAGAATCATAACACATTTAGGGGTTTGAATTCCACCTTTTTTGACATTCCCACATGAGTTGTGCAATCAGGATACAGATTGTTGTCATAATGAATTTGCTCTATTTTGTTTGTTTGATTGGTTTTATTTTTTTGAGGTAGGGTCTCACTCTGGCCCAGGCTGACCTGGAATTCACTGTGCATCTCAGGGTGGCATTGAATTCTCTGAGATCCTTCTACCTCTGCCTCTGAGTGCTAGGATTAAAGGCATGTAGAACCACTCCTGGCTTTGAATTTGCTTTTAAGATAGGCAGCTTAGGGGTAATAGGACCCTAAAAGTGAACAGCTTTTGTTTTCTTGGCTAAATACAGAATTGATTGGAGGCCTACAGGAGAAAATATAGGTTATTATACCTTACTACAGGTTTAGAATGTCAGAGGACCTGGCCTGTCCTTATCTCTGCCTACTTAGAGGGTCCTGTCACTCCCTTCTGAGAAGCCCCCCAAATCTTAAAGAATTAAAATTCCTGGGAAGATCACTGTTTTCCACAAATCTTGACCTCAGGCACCTGAGGTCAGGACTAGATTGACTAAACCAGCGGCCCATCCATGGGGATCATAGTATCCCCAACCTGAGTCTTCAGATGGGCTTCTCAACCTCCCTCTTGCCTCCCTGGACAAGAGCTCTGCCTTCCTTGTTTCTCTTAAGTTCGTGGCTTCTCAAACCCTGTCTTCTGTGGCAAGAGTTATCTATGTCTTCCCTTAAGCTCCCCTTCTCTTCCCCTTCCTAAAGCTCCAAGCTATAATAAAACCTTCTTGAATCTTATCCTATGGTCTTTGGATTTCATTCTTTGAATTCATAAGACAAGAATCCAGAGACACCTCATAGTTATTGGTGTGTTGGCATATCATATTGGTACATTGATGACAAAGCCCAAAATTCCCATATCACTTTTATAGCAAATTATTATCAAGTCCTATCATATATTTTAAATATTTCTCTGTGTGTATGATGTATGTGTATGTGTGGGTGTGTATGAGTGTGGATGTGCACGTGCCATGCCTGCATCTGGAGGTCAGAGGACAATGTCACATATTGGTCCATTCTTCCACCCTGTTTTATTTTTTGTTGTTGTTGTTTGTTTTTGTTTTTGTTTTTGTTTTTGTTTTTCAAGGTAGGGTTTCACTCTAGGTCAGGCTATCCTGGAATTCACTATGTACTCTCAGGGTGGCATCAAACTCATAGAAATCCCCCTACCTCTCCCTTCCCAGTGCTGGGATTAAAGGCATGCACCACCACGTCTGGCTCACCCTGTTTGAGGCAGGGTTTCATTCACTATTATATATGCCAAGCTACCCAACCCATGAGCTTTCAGGATTCTCCTGTCTCAGCCTCTTATCTTGTTTTGGGCATGTTGGGATTACAGACACTGGTGATACAGTATTCATTTTTATACAGGTTCTGTGGATTAGAACTCATGCTTACATAGCAATTACTTTTATCCACTGAACCATGTCCCACAAACCAAGTTCTATCATAACCTGTACAGTTATTTGTGTAAACTTTAAAGTGACTTTGAGGTATATTTATAGTGAAACGCATATCCTATTACCATTCTTGGGTCCATATAATGTACTAAGATAGGAAAACATGAGGTATCATATGTGGTGGTTTGAGTGGGAATGTGTTTAGGTACTTAATCTTTAGTTGGTGGCACCATTTGGGAAGATTGTGGTACCTTTTGGAAGTAGAGCCTTGCTACAAGAAATGGGTGATGGAGGCATGCCTTTTGGTGATATAGTCCTGCACTTCTTATTCTTGCTCTCTTTCTCCTCCCTCCTTGTGTCTGTGGTGATGTGATGCCGGCTCCCAGCTCCTGCCATACTTTCCCGTCCATGATGGACCCTACCCACTGAAACTGCATACTGAGATAAACTCTTTTGTTCCAAAAGCTGCTTCTGATTTGGTATTTTGTCCCAGCAATGAGAAAGTAACTGACTCATCATGTGAAGATAGAATTGGTAATAAAAAATTTGAGCAATGGAAGAACTCTATAACTCTATAACTACTTTCAAGCAGGGAGAGGAAAGAAAGTGAAATGTTCATTACCTGAAGAAGAATTAATAAGAACTCAGGAACTCCTGGGATAGATTGGAGTGGATAGAGGAGAATAATTTTACAGAGTATGGGGAGTAACTGCTATAAATTTGGTCTCCTGAAGAAACTGAGTAGCAAATACTGGAAAAACAAATGAGTTCAGGGGGTTTCTAAGCAAGATTGATTTTGTGTAGCTGGTCTCATAGGTACATTCTGAAATTTTATATATATATATATATATATATATATATATATACATACATATACATATATATGTGTATATATACATATATATATTTTATATATACATATATACACATATATACATATATACATATACACACACACACACACACACACACACACACACACACACACACACACATATATATTTGTGTCTTTAAAACCAAATGAAAATGAGAAGAGAAACAGATGTGGCCACTTAGTAAGAACCTGTCTCAAAACTTTTAAAAAGTAGAGCTGGAAGCCAGAAGTGGTGGTTCATACCTTTAATCCTAGCTGGATAAATTTCTTAGTGGTTAAGAATGTTTGCTGCTCGAGCATGAGGACCCAACTTTGATGCCTAGCACTTGTGTAAAATGCCAGCCATGGCCACACATGCTTGTAACCCCAGTTATGAGGGGAGCTGAGACAGGAGAATTGCTGGGATGGCTGGTCAGTCAGTCTAAGTTAAAGTTTTTTCTCAAGGAATTAAAACAGAAGAGCAACCAAGGCGATACCTAACTTTCTCCTCTGACCTCCACAGGTGTGTGCACAGGGTACATACAACTGTACACACACACATATGCACACATGTACACACACACACACACACACCCTAAAAAATTAAATAAAAAGGTGGGCTAGGTCTGAGCTTGGTGGCGCATGCCTTTAATCCTAGCACTCAGGAGGCAGGAGGATCACTGTGACTATGAAGTCACCCTGAAACTACATAGTTAATTCCAGGTTAGCCTGATCTAGAGTGAGACCCTACCTTGAAAAACAAAACAAAGAAACAAAAAATACAAACAAAAAAAAAGTGGGCTGGAGATGTTTCTGAGTGGTTGAGTACTAGTCAGGCATGCATTTGTGTGAAGCCCCAGGCTCGGTTCCTGGAACTACAAAAAAAAAAAAAAAAACAAGCTTTCAGTGAATTAGTGAATTATCTGCAAGAAGGCCTAGGATATGGTACCCAGCCTCTCAGCACAGTGAAAGGGGGCATCAATGGAAAGGATGTCCCAGACACCATTATACAGTGTGGATTTGTGGCCAACATGCATCACAAGAGGAAAATGCAACAATCTACATTTGTCATCACACAGCAAGATAAACAATAAAGGGCAAATAAATAAATGACTGAAATTAAGTCAGTTGTTAGAAATCATAGGATCCTTTCCCAGAGAGGAATACCGCTCAGGTTTTGTAGCTATGTTAGGATGTAGTTTCAAATTCAGCAGGTCTGGGATGAGGTCCTGGAGACCATACTTCTGAGGAGCTCCAGAGGTGATGGTCCTTTGTCCACACCTTGAATAAGGAGGTTATCACATACTGCTGGGGCGGAGAGGATGTAAGAAATCAGAGACAAGAAATGAGATTCTGATGTAGATGGCCTTTTGCAATACTTTCTATATAGTTTTTCTTTTGTTCTCAGGATGGCTGCAAAAAGAAGATATTATCTTTTACATATAGTAAGGAATTAGATTAGTTAGAAGCCAAGGGAGAATTCAGTCTATTTCTCCCCAATTTCTTCCAAGTTGAGCCAAGACAATGGGGAAGTTCTATGGGTCAGAGGGTAGAGGGAAGACAGAAGAAAGTTCGGAATCAATTTCTGCAGTCTTTTACTTTTTCCATCTTCTCATCCTTCCCACATGTCCCTGAAGATTCCGACTGTTTTAAACTACCATCTGCTTGGCCATTTGTTTCATTCTGATCTTAAAGAAATACACACATCTTAGTATACGGCTTTATTGTTTAGAGTTAGGACAAACTGAGTACACTTTTTAAAGGTCTGGAATTTGAGGGCTAAGTGCAAAGGGAGAGTTTGTCCAGGGTTTAATCATACTTTTTATCAATCACATTTTCAGGAGTTTTATAAATGTTTGGCTTTCTAGAAATCATACCAAAGTATCTCAGTTTTTACATGCAAATCCCTTCCTTCCTTCCTTCCTTCCTTCCTTCCTTCCTTCCTTCCTTCCTTCCTTCCTCTTTCTTTCCTCTCTTTCTCTCTCTCTCCCTCTCTCTTTCTTTCTTTTCTTTTCCTTCTCTCTCTCTCTCTCTCTCTCTCTCTCTCTCTTTCTTTCTTTCAAAAGAAAAGGATCTGTAAAGGATCCCCATGGGGATGACCTGCATCCCCAACGAGAAATGCCCCTTCGGAAAAGGGGCAGGGATGAAGGAAAGGATGGCACCAACATGTGTTGTTTACATATAGAATACGCCCATAAATAATACAAATAAATAAAAAAGAACTCTAAGTGGCAGAGGAGATGACTCAGTGGTTAATGGACCTTGATTGCAAAGCCTGCTGGCCTCGGTTCAATTGCCCAGACCTCACATAAAATTCCAGATGTACAAAGTGGCACATTTGTCTGGAGTTCATTTGTAGTGGCAAGGCCCTGGCATGCCCATGCTTTCTCTCCTTCTCTCTGTCTTTCTCTATCTCTCTTTCTCTCAAATAAATAAAATATACACAAAACAACTGTGAAATAGAGTAGGTGTTAAATACTAAATGTCAGCTATCACAGATATGTTCAAAGAATACAGGAAAAATGAATGTCTCAAATACAGCAGAAGTAAAATCAAGTGAGTGTCAGAAAATAATTTTCATTTACTAATGTGTACATAATTCCTGATTTCTTTTTGTTATTATTATCTTTGGTGTGTGTATGTGGGAGGGTGGGACTGTGGGCTTACTACAGCATTAATGTGAAGCTCAGCAACTTTGGGTGTCCGTCTTTGTCCTCCATCTTGTTTGAGGAAGTCTCTTTTTGGCTCATAGCTGTATACACCAGCTTTTCCTCAAGGTCAGTAACCCTTCCCTGAGGCAAGTTCCTCCTGTAGCCAGGACCTGGCGTCAAGATTTCCCTTTTCCCAGCATGAGATGCCTTGCAAAATTCCAATTCCTTAGGGTTCATTGCTTAAGCAGTCTGATAGTCAAAGAGATGGGCACAAGTGCTTTAATAGAATCTCTTCCTTCCTGCCAGGACAGTTATAGGCACAATAGTGGGGCTTTACATTTTAGTGTCTGTGTGTGTAGATGCAGTTTTCAGGTATCTGCTCCACACAGGACTGGGATCACAGATGTATGTGGCCATTTGCAGCTGTTCATGTGGGTCTTGGGTATCAAACTTGAGCAGTCTGTCAGGTCTTAATGCTTGCATAGGAAGTGCTCTTAACAAATGAGCCATCTTGCAAGGCTTATTTTTTTTTTTAAAGTATTTTATTTATCCTGGCGTGGTGGCACATGCCTTTAATCCCAGCACTTGGGGGGCAGAGGTAGGAGGATCACTGTGAATTCAAGGCCACCTGAGACTACTGAGTGAATTCCGAGTCAGCCCGGACTACAGTAAGACCGTACCTCAAAAAAGCAAGTGCCTTCACCACTAGACCATCTCTCTAGCCCAAGGCTTACATTTTAATTATAAAAGCATTTTTAAATCATTTTTACTAGTCTTATTGAACTGAACAATTCTCATCCAACTATTCTGAATGCCAATTAATTTATTAGCAATTAATAGACCCTATTCCCAATGCCAAGATATAATTAATCTTGTCATAGTTGTATGGAATTGCTTCATTCATTAATAAAGTAACACTTGTTCGCTAACTTCATGCGCTTCCTTCAGCAAGGCCAAGTACACTTCTGCCTCAGGCCCATGGTCTTTGCTGTTCCCTATATCTGAGTGCTCTTGCTCCAGATGCCTACATGTTACATTTCTCTACTTCCTTAAGGCTTTTGTTCAAATGTCATATTATTCTCCCTTTGCTTATCTCCAAGGTGGGATGTTGGTTGACTCCACATTATCCTGCAGCAACAACACTGAAAGGTAGCTAATTAGGTTTGTGTTTTCTGAACCCCACTGGACTTCAGTGTAGTGCTCTTATTAGAAAGAGATATGAGAGGCCTGGAGATGGTAGCTGAGATAGAACTGCTTACAAAAAGCTTGACAAAGACAAAGGCTATTTGCTCATATGAGAGTATAAATATGAGTCAAAAAAGTAAGAAAAATATAGAGGGCTATCATCAGTAAGATGTCAATCGATAGACAGTTCCTGTTTCAGTTATTAAACACTTGGCCAAAATCAGCATAAGGAAGGAAAGTTTTTTTTTTTTATTTTTAAAAAATTTATTATTAACAACTTATTTTATATGGATACATCATGTGTTGGTACCTTTCCCCTCGTCCCTGCCCCCATTCCATTGGGGACACTCCTTAGTGGGTTTGCAGGTGTTCCCCACAGGGTTGTGGGTTATGCATTGTGGGAGAGGCAGTCAGTTTTACCTAACATTTTTTAAACAAATATTTTGTTTATTTAAGAGAGACAGAGAGAATGGGCACACTAGGGCCTCCAGCCACTGCAAATGAACTCCAGATACATGCACCACCTTGTGCATCTGGCTTATGTGGGTCCTGGGGAATTGAACCTGGATCCTTTGGCTTTGAAGGCAAACTCCTTAACTGCTAAGCCATCTCTCCAACCTATTGGCTATCAGTTTTAAAGGGAAGTCCATCATGGTGGGAAAAGCATGGTAGAAGCAAGTGTCCCATCATATTACATCATCATATCAGTAAGAGGAAGTAAAGAGAGAAAATAGGGAGTGGGGGTGTGACTACCAAACCTCAAAGCCTTCCCCCAGTGACATACTTCCTCCAGCAAGGTTCCCACCTCTCAAAATTTCAACAAACTTCCTAAACAGTGTCACTGGCTAAGGACCAAGTATCCAAACATATGAGTCTAAGGAGGACATTTTACTTTTAAACCACCACAATACTTGACTCACAATAGTTCAGTTTATGATTTTTCAACTTTATTGTTTTGAGAGAGCTGTATATTTTGCCATCTATCACAGAGACAGAACCCAGGAGTTGAGTCATTAAACTGTGCTTTATTGAAAGAGCCAGAGATATGGAGAAGATAGTTAATGTGGAGGTTTGCTTCAGGTGTCCCCCGTAAACTTAAGGTGTTCTGAATGCTAGATTCCCAGCTGATCAAGATTTGGGAATTAATGCCTCCTGGAGGCAGTGTATTGTTGGGGGTGGGCTTATGGGTATTATGGCCAGTTTCCCCTTGCCAGTGTTTGGCACACTTTCCTGTTGCTGTTGTCCACCTTATGTTGGCCAGGGGGTGATGTCCACCCTCTGCTTATGCCATTGTTTTTCCCTGCCATCACGGAGCTTCCCCTTGAGTCTGTAAACCAAAATAAACCTTTTTTTCCCCACAAGTGGCTCTTGGTCAGGTGACTTCTGCTAGCAATGCCAACCTGATTGCAACAGTTAACATCCTAAGGATCTGTTTTAAAGTCTCATCTTTTTTTTTAATATTTTTTATTTATTTATTTGAGAGCGACAGACACAGAGAGAAAGACAGATAGAGGGAGAGAGAGAGAGAATGGGCGCGCCAGGGCTTCCAGCCTCTGCAAACGAACTCCAGACGTGTGCGCCCCCTTGTGCATCTGGCTAACGTGGGACCTGGGGAACCGAGCCTCGAACCGCGGTCCTTAGGCTTCACAGGCAAGCGCTTAACCGCTAAGCCATCTCTCCAGTCCTAAAGTCTCATCTTTTGTCAGCAGATTATATATGGAGAGGAAAGAATTTGCTTCAAAATTGTGTCTTCACACTGGTCAGGTGGTGGGATTGGTGCTTTTTTCCCCTTATTATCTTCTCCTCCTCTCTCTGTGTAGTAGAGGAGAATTCTGCTTTCCCTCGTCATCTGCTCTCTGTGATTTAGAGATAGGGTTCCCATACTCCAAAGCCTCTGAGTCCTGCCTTCCCCCAGAGCCTCCCTTTGGTTGACATCTAGATTGAAGGTTAAATCAAAACAAAGCATTAATGTGCACATGCTGAGCTGCTTATGAGGGGCATGTGTAGATTCTTTCCTACAGAATGAAGTACAACTGTGCCGATAATATGAAGTCCCACATTATTGTGCCTTTATCACACTCTGTACTTCAAAGCTCGATGTTTTTCCAGGTTAGTGGAGTCTGCAAATGAATGGCTTGGAGAAGGGTGTAGGAAGGAAATTGAAGTATAAATTAATGATTTATTTTCCTCCTCAGACATTTCTGAGAAGGAAAGAAAAACAGTGGGCACTGTCTCATGAAAGGAGAGGTCTAGAAGGAGCAGTAGGTACATTTGTCCTGAGCCAGCTGCTACCAAGGTCATTCCTTCACTTCTGCCTATGTCAGCCCTTCACTCAAAACTTGAGGGGATGGATTAATGCTTTGAACTGTGATAATGTGGGTTGCCAGGCTGAAACTGGATGGGAAAAGAACAAGAATATCTCGAGTTGGTGGCATTGGGTCACTGCATTCTTTTACTCATCAAAATGGATTCTTGCAGAAACCAGAAACAAGAATGTTATAATGTGCAATTTCTAGTTACATGAAATGTCCAGGTTAATGGTTGTTAGAATGGAGAGAGCAGGAAATCGACTGACTACTAGTAGTTATGTAGTTTCCTTTGGGATGACAGAAATTTCTGGAGTCTGACATTACTGATTATTATACTACTTTATGAATACTCTATGAACTACTGACTCATCTTCTTTAAAAGGGAGAATATGCATACATGTATATGATGAATCTGCATGTAAATTATATTTCAAATATAATATTCAAATATGTTATATTTGTTCAGTAAATTTTGCTCAGGGAGTGAGGTAGTTTGAATGTATGTCCCCCAAGGACTCAGCTGTTAAAATTCAACTTGTAAGTTGGGTCTCCAGCTTCATGGCTGGAGGAGGTATCATAGGGGGTAGATCCTGGAATCCAGCCCCAAGGTATAAGAGAGCAGTTTGAACTTTGAGGGTCCTGCTTGCTGCCAATTTTATGTTTGCTGCTTTTTTTTTTTTTTTTTTTGGTGTTTACGGGCTGTTCGGTGGTTTCTCTCTCTGCTTGGATTTACGAATGGGAACCAACTTCTTCCACCACTGACGAAAATTAACCTGGATCTGTAAGCTGGAAAACATTGTGTTCCTCCTCTAAACTGCATCTGGTTCAATACTCACCCCAGCAATGTGGAGCTGTCTACTACAGAAAGATTGCTCACACATGGGTAAGTACCTGAGTTTAGCTAGACTCTGTCAGGGATGACTCTAATCCCAGTGCACCTACTGTGAGAAGGGAGGTGAAGAAGAGAATATCCTGCAAGTTTGTGGGCGAGCCAACCTGGTGGATGCAGCAGTGCACAATAAACGCCCCTATCTGAAACAAGGTGGAAAGGTAGGACTAGCACCCAGAGTTATACTTTGACCCCCACATGTGCGCGCACACACACACACACACACACACACACACACACACACGCACAACACATACACACCAGAAAAGCTGTAAACGAGATTTTGACTGCCTAAAACTCAAGGAAAATATACCATGGAAACCCATTTTGGGGAGCTGACTTCAATGCTACTTAATCTAATAACCTGGTGGGACTTCTTTCATACCAAGGTTCCCCTAGTAACTCTCTGGAGTTCACACTGTATCTGCAGGCTAAAACTACAAGGGCTGGGCTGGAGAGATGGTTTAGCAGTTAAAGTGCTTGCCTGTAAAGCCTAATGACCCAAGTTTGACTCTCTAGAACCCCCATAAGCCAGTTGCACAAGGTGGTGCATGTGTCTTGAGTTTGTTTGCAGTGGCTGGAAGCACTGGTATGCCCGTTCTATCTCACTCTCTCTCTCTCAATAAATAAGTAAAAATTAAAAATTTTAAAAAAATCTTTTTAAAAAAGGACAAGGGCATTACTTTTGGTGTGTGTGTGTGTGTGTGTGTGTGTGTGTGTGTGTGTGTGCATGTGTGTTGTTCACGTGCACATATGTGCCATGGTGCATGTATGGAGATAAGGGGACAACCTTGGGGTTTTTGTCCTTTCCTTTTACCTTTCTTTTTGAGACTGGGTCTCTGGATTTTTTTTTTTTTTTTTTTTTTTTTGCCACTGCATGTGCACCAGTCCAGCTAACTGGCCAATTTAAGATGCATGCATGACTTTGCAGCTGGCTTTTATGTGGGTACTAGGGAATTAACTTTGGGCTCACAGGCTTGCTTGTGGGAACCTTTAACTGCTGAGCCCACTCCCTAGCCCCTTGCTGAACTTTTCTATCATTTCCTCAGGGAACAAATCTGGGTTGGACCCATCTTGTCTTCAAATTTCCTCAGTTTCCAAAATCTTCTACATACCAGACAGGATGTAAACTGATACTGTGATATAAACAACAAAGGTTGACAAGAGAGGTGACAGTCCCAATAAAATGAATTGTTAAGAAAAATACAAGCCGGGCATGGTGGCACATGCCTTTAATCACAGCACTTGGGAGGCAGAGGTAGGATTGCTGTGAATTCAAGGCCAGCCTGAGACTACACAGTGAATTCCAGGTTAGCCTGGGCTAAAGGAAGATCCTACCTTGAAAAACCATACACACACACACACACACACACACACACACATATACATATATATATATATAAACCCAGACCCTGTTAATCTTTATAAATACTCATGGTTTTGAATTCCTTTGCAGCATAAATCTTGATCCTTCCAGAAGGTTATGAAATTCCTAGGTAGTAAAGTGCTTGACTGTTTTTCTATTGATTTGTACTTTGCACACTTAGATTTACAACTTTCCATGGAATGATTTAATAAGTTGTTGTAGAGATATGCTTTGGCATGGGGTAAATTACAACAAGTCTACTTATCACTCAATCTTCACTGCTCTAAGGGGAATTCTGAGACAATTTCAGGTCACTAGCCTCTATTAGTTGTCCATTACTATCCAGAAAATAATACTGAGTGAGATGATTTGTGAGGTGTAGAGAAATGCTTTCTCAGAGGACAAAAGTGATTTAAATGTGGCTGGGCAGTACATAAAATGAAGTCTGAAGCTGAGTGTGGTGGTAGACAACCATAATCAAAGAACTTGGGAGGCAGTGGCAGGGAGATCAAGAGTTCAAAGTCATACTCAGCTACATAACAAGTTCAAGGCCAGCCTGAAATGTATGAAGCCCTTTATCAAAAATAAAATAAAATAGGGCTAGAGAGATGGCTTAGCAGTTAAGCACTTGCCTGTGAAGCCTCAGGACCCCGGTTTGAGGCTTGATTCCCCAGGAACCACATTAGCCAGATGCACAAAGAGGTGCATGTGTCTGAAGTTCTTTTGCAGTGGCTGGAGGCCCTGGCGTGCTCATTCTCTCTCTCTCTCTCTCTCTCTCTCTCTCTCTCTCTCTCTCTCTCTCTCTCTGTCACTCTAAAATAAATAAATAAAAGTGAATAAAATATTTAAAAAATAAAATAGTGTTTGGGGAGACCGTTCAGTACTTAAAGGCACTTGTTTGCAAAGGCAGCTATCTTGAGTTTTGTTCCCTAGCACCCCTGTGAAGCCATACACATAAACTAAAGTAGCACATGCATCTGGTGTGCATTTACAGTAGCAAGAGACCCTAGTAACTCCCTCCCATACACACACACATGGGTGCGTACGTGTGCATGCACTAGAAAGTAAGTGTAAAAATAAGTAGATAAAATAACGCTGTTTCAAAAGTAAACATAAAATAACGTCTACAAACAAAAAAAAACACTGTTAGAGGGAAGCCTGGTATCAACATGAATTTCATCTGATCTTTTAAGAAAACATTTTTTTTTTATGTGTGAGAGAGAGAAAGAGACAAATACAGTACGGAAAGAATGGAAATGCCATGGTCCCATCCACTGCAAATAAATTCCAGAAACATGCACTGCCTTGTGCATATGGCTTACCTGGGTACTGAAGGTCGAACCTGGGTCCTTAGGCTTCATAGGCCAGTGCCTTAACTGCTATGCCATCTCTCCACCCATCTGATCTTTTTTTTTTTTTTTTTTTTGAGCTGGGGTCTCACTCTAGCCCAGGCTAACCTGGAGTTCACTATGTAGTCTCAGGGTGGCCTCAAACTCATAGAAATCCTCCTACCTCTGCCTCCTGAGTGCTGGGATTAAAGGTGTGTACCACCACCCCTGACTTTCATCTGATCTTTTATATTCTGTAGCATGAATGTAAAGCCAGCTGCATAATGTGGCCCATACATCTGGTGTTTGTTTGCAGTGGTAAGAGGCCATTATGTGTTCATACTCTCTCTACCTGCTCTCAAATAAGTAAATACATAATTAAAAAATATGCCCTCCATTGCTGTAGGTCAGGAAATAAGGAAGAAAATGGATAGAGACAGAAGTGCATCTTGCAGCTCACATTTGGTTTCAGTGGGGGTAAGAATTTGAAATTTTCTCATCACTGTTATAGAATACCTAGCATTGTGTATGGGGAGGGAACAACTTCAAAGTGTACATAGGGGGATTACTCAGAGGGTAAGGTACTTGCTTGTACATCTGGCCAGCCCAAGTTCAATTTTCCAGCACCCATGTAAAGCTGGGTGGAAAATAGCACATTCATCTGTGATCCCAATGTCTCTAAGACAATGGGAGGTGAAGCCAGAAGAATCCAAATCTCATAGGCCAGCTCATTGATCATTTAGTTTGTCTGCAGTCTGGCAGTTCATTTCTACAGTAGGAGACCCTGTCTCAAAGAAGGGGGAGCACAGACAACTCAAAGCTTTCCTCTGACTGCCACTAGCAAACACAGAAACGAAAGAAAGAAAGAAATGAGGGAAGAAAACTTCTGATGGTGACACATTTATTTGGGCTCATGGATTCAGAGATTTCAATCTGTTATGACAGGTAGGTGTGGTGGAACACAGCAGTTCACTTGTCAGCAAGAGCATGTGGCAGACAGTGATTCTACCATTGCACATTGCAGACAGGAGAGAGAGAGAGAGAGAGAGAGAGAGAGAGAGAGAGAGAGAGAGAGAGAGAGAGAGGGAGGGAGAGAGAGGGAGAGGGAGAGAGAGAGAAGAAGCACCCAGCGATCAGGTATAATCTTCAAAGGCAGTTAGTGACCTACTTGCACCAGCTGGGCCACACCCTTTAAATTTTCCAACACCACTCAAAATATGACCAGCTGGGGACCAAGCATTCAATGCAAGAGCCTCTATGGGACATTTCATATTCAAGCCACAGCAGCTAGAAAGAACAGAAGATATACTTGTACCATAACATGAACTTTTATTATTTTGTAATATTTGCTTCCATTCACTGTTTGAAAAAGAAAGACAATATTATGGGCTAGGGAGATAGATTAGTGGGTAAACTGCTTGTCTTGTAATCATGAAAGTCTGAGTTCAATCTTCACTATACATATAAAAATGCCAGATGTCTTAGCAGTTAGGACACATTTGCCTGTGATGCCTAAGGATGTAAGTTTGATTTCCTAGTACCCATGCAAGGCATATGCACAAGGTGGCACATAAGCATGGAGTTCATTTGCAATGGCTAGAGGCCCTACTGCACCTAATTGCTGTCTGTGTCTGCCTCTCTAAAATAAATAAGTAAAATAAAATATTTCTAAAATTCCAAGTGTGAAGGCTCAGGGAAGTTTGCCAAAGATGGGCCAGAAAGAATGTAAGAGCTACATGGTGGGACAGAGACATTGCTCCCCCAACAATGACTGACTTCTGCTCTCACAACTAATAACCCACAACTCCATGGGGAATACCAGAAATTCCACTAAGGAAGACCCTCAATGTACTAGGGGCAGGGAGGAGGGAAATTATGGTACCAACATATCATGTGTTCATAAGAATTATATACTTAATAAAATAAAATAAATGCTTTTTGAATCACTGGGACTTGCTATCCAGCCAATTTAAACCTAGTTGGTGAGCTCTGGGTTAATGAGAACCCCTGACTCAAAAATAGCTGGACGGAATTCCTGAAGTCTTTTAGCCTCCACATGCACGTACCCAAGCATCTGTACACATATATATCCACACACATATCCACATGCATATGTACCACACAAGCAAAAAAAAGCATTTTGTATTGGGATAAGTTTCCTGTTAATCGTCGTCTGGGTCCTAATTGCCTGCACTTTTTTCAGAGGCAATAACAGTCCAACTCGGGGTTTTGTGGTCTCATATTATACACGTGGAACATCTGATTTCTTTATTAACCATCATATTTTTCACAAACACATATGCATTTATACAAACATGCATCTCTATGTGTGGTGGTTTGATTCAGGTGTCCCACATAAACTTAGGTGCTCTGAATGCTAGGCTCCCAGTTGATGGAGATTTGGGAATTAACACCTCCTGGAGGGAGTGTATTATGCGGGCGCACTTATGGGTGTTATAGTCAGCTCCCCCTTGCCAGTGTTTGGCACACTCTCCTGTTGGTGTGGTCCACCTTATGTTGGCCAGAGGGTGATGTCCACCCTCTGCTCATGCCATCGTTTTCCCTGCCATTATGAATCCCCCTTGAGCCTGTAAGGCAAAATCAACCTCTTTTTTTTCCCCCAAGCTGCTCTTGGTTGGGTGATTTCTACCAGCAATGTGAACCTGACTGCAACACTATGTATACGTTTATGCATAATATAAACATAAACATATGATTTTACACATTTACGCCAGTCGTTTTGGCTGCTTTATGGCTCTCACATCCATATAATAACCTATATTAATTTCTTTACCATTGTTGGTGATTACTGAGAGTTCTCTAGAGAAAGAGAATGAACAGAATGAATTGCATAAAAAGGGCACTTATTGGGTTATCTTACAGTAGTCCAACAATACCAGTCTGAAAACCTGAGAGTGAAGGAACCCGGGAGCTGCTTAGTCCACGAGGCTGGATGCCTCAGCAGTCCCAATGCAGCACTTCCTGGAGAGCCCCTGGGCTTCAGTCCACACTGGGAGGCAGCAAGCAGCACCAGTGGCCAGGTGGGAAAAAGGGATTCTTTTCAAACAGAACTTCGTTCTATAAAGCCCCCCTCCAAGAGGGGCCACCTGCTCTGGGGAAAGAACTCATCCTGGGGGAAGGACTTCCTCCTTCAGTTAATCACTCCTGGAAGCAACCTTGGAGACCCACTCATGAGGAATGTCTGTGGATTCCTAAACAGATCAAACTGACCACAAAACTTAACACAGTTAGAAATTCAAAGGGTTTAAGATGGCTTTCTTGTGAGAGAGAATTTTCCCTTTATTTATTTATTTTTTTACTAATGACTGGTATGTGTGAGCCTAAGTTATATTTTTTGAAAATTATAGATATATTCATATATATATATATATATATATGTGTGTGTGTGTGTGTGTGTGTGTGTGTGTGTGTGTGTGTGTGTGTGTGTATACAACTTCTATACGTACAAACAACAAACCATGGTATTTTCCTCCCCTCCCCTGCTTTCCTCCTCATATCTCTTCTCTCCATCATATCCCCTCCCTCTCTCCATTAGTCTGTCTTTTAATTTGATGTCATTGTCTTTTTCTCCTATCATGAGGGTCTTGTGTTTGTGTAGGTATTACTAGGCACTGTGAGGTCTTGGATATCAAGGCCAATTTCTGTCTGGACACTTGTATGTAAGGAGTGGTACCCTTCCTTTGGCTCTTACATTCTTTCTGCCACCTCTTCCGCAATGGACCCTGAGCCTTGGAAGGTGTGAGATGTTTCAGTGCAGGACACTCCTCTGTCCCTTCTTCTCAGCACTATGTTGCCTTTTGGGTCATCCCAGTGGTCATCGCCATCTGCAAAGAGAAGCTTCTCTAACTAGAAGTGAGATTAGCATTAATATATGAATATGAACATTAAGTGTAGTGCTTTCAGGGAAATTTGGTGAGTATAATATATGCATTTATCCAGACAAGAGCAAGCTTTCTACACCTAAGTCTCATGACCTCCCCTGCCATAGGCTTTTAATTAAGTTTTCAGTACCAGGCATGTATTCCCTCCCGTAGAGTGGGCTTTCAGTCCAATTAGAGAACAGTTGGTTTCCCCAGAGCAGGAGGAGGAAGGGAGGGAGGGAGAGAGGGAGAGAGGGAGAGAGGGAGAGAGAGAGAGAGAGAGAGAGAGAGAGAGAGAGAGAGAGAGAGAGAGAGAGAGAGAAAGAATGGGAGCACTAGGACCTGTAGCTGCTGCAAAAAAACTCCAGATGCATACAACACTTTTTGCATCCAGCTTTATGTAGTACTGGGGAATTGAACTTGGGTAGTTAGGCTTTGGAGGCAAGCACTTAACCACCGAGTCATCTCTCCAGCCCCTAAGTAACATATATATATATATATATATATATATTTGGTTTTTCGAGGTAGGGTTTCAGGCTAGCTCAGGCTGACCTGGAATTCACTATGTGGTCTCAGGGTGGCCTTGAACTCATGGCAATACTCCTACCTCTGCCTCCTGAGTGCTGGGATTAAAGGTGTGTGCCACCATACCTGGCTTAAAATATATATATATTTAATTTTATATATGAGAGAGAGAATGGGCATGCTAGAATCTCTAGCCACTGCAAACTAACTTGAGACGCATCCACCACCGTGTGTATCTAGATTATGTGCATCCTGGGGAATGGAATATGGGTCTTTAGGCTTCACAGGCAAGTGCTTAAACTGTCAAGCCATCTCTTTGGTCCTATGAGAGAATTATAAATGGAAAAAATAATAGATAAAAACTTGAAATCTCTTTGAAATGCCAAGGTTTTTCATCTTCCTCTTACTTCCACTGTTCTATGATCTATTCACTGTGCCAATTTGGTGGTCCCAGGGAAGTAAAAGAAAATAAAAAATAGTAAGTTTACAGTGGTTTAAAAAAAAAAAAACAGGTTAAAACTGTGTATTGTGGCTCATACCTATAATCCCAGCATTAGTGTAGCTGAAGTAGGATTAACTGTGAGTTTGAAGCTAGCTTGGGCTACAGAGTGAGTTCCAGGTCAGCTTGGGCTGGAGTGGGATCCTGGCTCAAAAAAGAAAAAAAAAAGACAAAGAAAAAGAAAAAAAAAAAACAGGTTGGACAGTGTAATGGTTACCTTTTGGTTGCTGAGACAAAACACCTGGCCAGAAGCAGATTATGGAAGGGTTTATTTCAGGTTACAGTTCAAGGAGAAACATTATCATAGAAGTAAAATCATGGCCGAGTAGACAGATGGGATGTCACATCTTGTCTTATTAGCTGAGAGGAAGCAGCCAAAGTGGGATGGACTAATAAACCTCAAGATTAGCTCATAGTGACACACCTACTCCAGCAAGGCTCCCTCTCTCAAAGACTGAGGATTAAGTATGAGACTTAATTACAAACACATGAGGCTATGGGGGATATTTTACATTCAAGCCACCACAGGCATCAATGGACTGCCATTTTGCTCACTGAGAAGTTTCCAAGGCAATTTTTAATGGATTTATGAAAAGCAATTGTCATCCAAAGACTACTGAAAATATTGTGTTGAATTGGGCAAACATCACATTTCATTTATGAGGGCTTTCAGATTCATTATTATAATAAGGCAAATCAGTTCTTTTGGTTCGGTTTTCTCAATGAAAAGGTCAAGTTAAAAAATGTATATTATATTGCTGTTTCTAGTAGCCATTAATCAAACCATAGCATCATGTCATGCATGGATACTTCCTTGTGAGTTGTTGGTCAGGGAAGCCTCCAAGGCCCTAAAGCAATACAGGCTATTGTCATGATTCCTGGCTTCCTATAAGAACTGAAATGTAAAATTCTGTTGCTGAAGACAGCATACACATTGGTTGAAGGATATAGATAAATCAAGTTGGAGCTGAGGCAGAAACCTCTTTCCTGCTGGCTAGTTTTCACAGTCCTAGTAGGTGCTAGTCAGACTTCTGGCAAAGAATACTCATCAACAATACCACCCTGCAGTGAATCTTTCACTCTACAATAAGGACCCACCAGGCAGTATGGTGCAATAATGGCATGGCTGTTATACAAGTAACTACTCACTTTCTGTTTGGCTTTCAGGCCTGTTCATGCCTGATACTGTAAACTAGGTCACAAGCCCATGGCTGGGAAGAATGTAGGTTATAGGGAAGAAACTACTATTGTTGTGTTGTGAAAATGTCTCCTATATATTTATTTATTTATTGGTTTTTCAAGGTAGGGTCTTGCTTTAGCCCAGGCTGACCTGGAATTCACTATGTAGTCTCAGGGTGGCCTCGAGCTCATGGTGATTCTCCTACATCTGCCTCCTGAGTGCTGGGATTAAAGGCATGCACCACCACATCTGACTATATATTTATTTTTATACTCACAGATCAGTTCTTCATTCAGCCCTTTCAGAAAGGACATAAAGAATGTAAGAGCTGGAGGATGGAAAGGAGCATTATGGAATTCTGTCATTTGAACAAGACAAGGCTATTACCGTCACATATCCACAGAAACTATGATTGCCTGCACAAGACTCACACATGATGGGGCCAGTTAACATTTATTTTTTTATTTTTTTATTTTTTTTTATTTTTTATTTTTTAAAATTTTTTTTTAATTAATTTATTTATTTGAGAGCGGCAGACACAGAGAGAAAGACAGATAGAGGGAGAGAGAGAGAATGGGCGCGCCAGGGCTTCCAGCCTCTGCAAACGAACTCCAGACGCGTGCGCCCCCTTGTGCATCTGGCTAACGTGGGACCTGGGGAATTGAGCCTCGAACTGGGGTCCTTAGGCTTCACAGGCAAGCGCTTAACCGCTAAGCCATCTCTCCAGCCCCCAGTTAACATTTTGATATGGATAGGGGATGGGCTTTGAAGACCACTCCTCTCCCTGGTTGAACTAGTGAGAATTAATGGTTAACACTTTATTTCCATGATGAGAAAGGGTACAGGGGATAAGGGAAAGTAATGTTGTGTACACATGATAAAATTTCAATATATTTGTATGCAAATGTGTAAAAAATAAAGAAGTTAAAAAATTTAAAAAAATTACAAAACCCTGAAACCTGTATTCTACCATGGCAAGATATTGTATGGGAAAAATAACATGGTATTATCATGGTTAAAAAAACAAACAATTTTACCTCCATAAGCAAGAGAAAAGCCTGCCTACATAATGAATGCTCTTCTCAAGAGATTGTATGTACCCTTTGACATTTTAGGTTCAGTGCAGAACTGCTGACTATAACCAAATGATGTCAACATCATTCCATGGTTTCAGGGTGCGATCATTTCTGAGAGCTGCCTGAGTTGTTGTTTTTTTTTTGTTTTTTTTTTTTCATTTATGTCAGGTTTCATTGTAGATGCTCTTAATTTTAAATGTATTCAATTGGCTCTAAAAGTTGCTGGTCTATAGATATAATATTCCAGCATGGGATTTACTTAGAAAAATGAGGAGAAGCTTGCTGGATATGTTGGCATCTTGGGTAGATTCAGGTTAGGTGCTGGAGATTAGTGAGACTATGTGGCAATTTTTTTTTTCTGTGATTGGGTAAGTTCACTGAGAATGATCTGTTCCAGGCTCAGCCATTTTTCCTCAAATTTCATCGTGTCATTTTTTTCTTACTGCTGTATAGAATTCCATTGTGTAGATATACCACATCTTCGTTATCCTATCTTCTAGTGATGGACATCTGGGTTGATTCCAGCTCTTAGCTATTATGAATTGAGCTTCTACAAACATGGTTGAGCAAATCTCTCTGACCTGTGGTTTGAAGGTTTTATGGTAGATACCCAGTAGGGGAATAACTGGGTCTGTTGGTATCTCTATAGTCAGCTTTTTCAGGAGTCTCCATATTGCTTTCCAAAGTGGTTGTACCATCCTACATTCCCACCAACAGTGGATGAGTGTTCTTACTTCTCCACATCCTCGCCAGCATTTATTTTCATTTGAGTTTTTGATGTTTGCTATCCTTATTGGGGTAAGGTGGAATCTCATAGTTGTTTTAATTTTCATTTCTATGATGATTAGGGATGATGAACATTTTCTTACGTGTGTGTTTGCCATTTGTATTCCTTCCTCTGTGAACTGCCTGTTCAGCTCTTTGCCCCATTTTGTGAGTGGGGTGTTTAACTTCCTACAGTTTAGATTTTTTGAGTTCTTTGGAGATTCTAGAGATTAGGTGTCTATCAGTTGGATAACCCACAAATATTTTCTCCCATTCTGTGGATAATCTATTGGCTTTGCTTATTGTATGCTTACATACCCAGCAAGCATCTCATAGACTAGACAATAGAATGGGGAGGGAGCGGAGGGCAATGGAGGGGTGAGTAACACAAATCTAGACCCAAACATCAATGATGCCAAAAAATTCTACTTCCTAAAAGGCAGACCAAATGGTGAAACCTTCACCAGGCCCTTACAGGGAACACCTAAACCACAATACACTAGAGAGGGTATGATGAAGACTAACCTTAATCTTCTACATCTTCCCTCCCTCCCTCTCCCTCTCTCTCTTTTCTCTGACTCTTTTGTATTAGTTATCTTTTTCATCCTTTGCTTAGTGGGCATTGACCTGTAACTCCCAGTACCAGCATGTGGTTATCATCCGCATGAGCTTTTGATCAGAGAGACCTACAAGGTTTCCTAAAAAACAGAAAGATTTCTGTCAGAGTACTTGATAACCCACCAAAGGTTAGTGGTAAGACCCTACTGCTGAAGACACCTTATGTGGTTAACATGTAAAATGGAATGGCATGGTTGGAAGCCAGGAGAGAGTCAGTCCCCAGACAGTCAGCATGTCTAGTGCCAGAAGGTGCTACATGGGTGACTGGGGGAAAATGACCAATATCTGTCCAAGCAACTCATGGTCGAACCTACTTAGCAGCAAATAACCTGTTGTGATGCCCACGCAAGTGCAATAGTGGCACACAGCCATGGTGGGAAACCAACTGCTCTTGATTTGGCTAACTGATCCCCTCAGTGGTACAGGACCCATAGCTGGAGCTGGGAAACAAGTCAGAACCATATCCAAACATAAGCCCACTCTCCATTATCAAGCTACCATCAATCATGGGCTACAAGAGGGCCTACACCTATTAAATTCTCTATAAAAAAAAAAAAAGTAAGGGTTATCTCATTTGTCTGGTGCTAACTTACTCTCCGTTGGAGAATCTGCTTCTCTTTTTCAGATAGATGTAGATCCTAAGGAAAGAGCCACCCCATCATACCTCAAAAGTATGATGGCTGAAATTAAGAACAATTGGCAAAACAAGCAAGGGTGCTGTTTTCCTGATGAACCGGATACCAGCATAAAGGTGAAGAAGATCAACCCAGAGAAAAATCAACTCCTACCAAATCAGAGAGCCAGAGACCCAAAGGCCCCTGACACCTCATCAGTGAAGCAGACCAAAAATGAGCCCAACATGGCTTAGGGAAATTTTGTGGAAGAAGTGGCGGAAAGGATGTCAGAGCTACATGTTGAGTCATGATATGCAGAGACATTTATCCTACCAGTAACTGTGGGCTAACTCCATAACGCATGACCCATCTACCTCAACAAGGAGGGGCCAAGGGGAGGGGGTAGGTCACGGATGAGCCTAATAATGGTACCAAACTGACTGTATTTGCTGAATACAAAACTAACTAATAACCAAAAAAAGAAAAAAATGATGAGAAATAAAACTATTGCAAAACTCCATGTTTACTCAAAACTCCCACAACAGAACCATGACACAATTATAATTAGTACAGCAATAAAGCAGCAATATTAATATCAACATGAAAGTTGTAAAATCTTCCTTGCTTTCAGAAATCATTCCATTCTATTGTATCCCAGGCTGGCTCAAACTTGTTATGGCACCAAAGAATATGACCTTGAACTTCTGATCTTCCTGTCTCCACCTCCCCAGTGCTAGCTACTACACCCAATTTCTGCTCTGTATGGTTAGTGAAGGGTTGGGGGATTGAATCCAAGTTTTTTTTTTTTTGTTTGTTTGTTTATTTTTACTTTATTTATTTGTTTCAGGGTGACAGACAGAGAAAAAGGGAGAGAGAGAGAATGGGCACACCAGGGCTTCCAGCCACTGCTAACGAACTCCAGATGCATGTGTCACCTTGTGCATCTGGATTATGTGGGTTCTGGAGAATTGAGCCTTTAATGAGGGTCCTTAGGCTTCACAGGCAAGGACTTATGCTAAACCATCTCTCTAGCCCTGAATCCAAGTTTTTTATTTGTTTGTTTGTTTGTTTGTTTATTTATTTATTTGAGAAAGAGAGAGAGAATGGACATTCTAGCACCTCCAGCTGCTGCAAACAATCTCCAGATGAATGTGCCACCTTGTACATCTGCCTTATGTGCTTTCAAGGGGAAATCAAACGTTGGTCCTTTGGTTTTGTAGGCAAATTCCGTAACTACTAAGCCATCTCTCCAGCCCTGGAACCAAGTCTTATTTCAACTTTGCTACATCCTCAGCTCTCTAAATATAGTATCTAATGCTAGTTTTCTTCAGCCCCCCAAAATACTTTTTTAAATATTATGTTTTTATTTATTTTATTTTCATTTGAGAGAGAAAGAGTGGGAGGGAGAGAGAGAGAGAGAGAAAGGGCATGCCAAGGCCTCCAGCCACTGCAAACGAACTCTAGATGCATGTGCCCCCTTGGGCATCTGGCTTACATGGGTCCTGGAGAATTGAAAGAGGATCTTTTGGCTTTGTAGGCAAACAACATAACCACTGAGCCATCTCTCCGGCCCCCCCAATACTTTTAATTATATAAATAATTCATGTTTAATGTAGGAAAATAGAAAGATGACCAATGGTCTTAGTTATACCTTTCCAGACTTTATTTTTTTTATATTTTAATTATATGTTTATTAGAGAGAGAGAAAGAATGAATGGGTGTGACAGAGCCTCGAGCCACTGCAAACAAACTCCAGATGTGTGTACCACCATGTGCATCTGGCTTACATAGGTTCTGGGGAAATCAAACCTGGGTCATTTGGCTTCACAGGCAAGCACCTTAACCATTTCTCTAGTTCCAGACTTCTTTTTCATTTGGATATATATTGGTTTTTTGAGGTACTGTCTCCCTCTAGCCCAGGCTGACCTGGAATTTACTATGTAGTCTTGGATTGGTCTGTAACTCATGGTGAGCCTCCTAGTCTGATACCCAAGTGCTGGGATTAAAGGTATGCACCCCCACGCCCGGTCACAAACATATGTTATTACAATCATGTGTGGCTGTCAAAAAACAAAACCCTCAAAAACAATAAAAATCCAATAGTAAAAAGAAAGACCATCCCTAAATGTATAGTTCAGACACAAATTCGTACTACCTACAAGTCTTTGTGCATTCATTGCAACTTTGACTTTTAAAATCCAAACAGATATTGTTAGAATAAGACTCCACTTCTCAGAGTAGCAGTTTTATTTACACCAGAAATTCTGGGAAGAACCACGCATTCTTCTTTTTCATGAAAACAAGGAGCTTTCTACTGCTACATCTTTCGGAGAGAAGAATGTTCTCTCTGTGTGGCCACAATCTTGTCACATACAGTAATGTTACTAAGTTCTTCACTCATTTTTTTTTCCATTCTTGAAAATATTCATCAAACATAGAGTAAGACTTATCTTCACGTTTGCATATAGCTTTAGTCAGTTTCTTGAAATTTTTGCATCTCATATCACTTGTCAAATTTTCTAACAAAGAATACATGTCTGGATCTAAAAACTTCTTAATCTCCTTAGCTTTCTTATTTAGCAGATCCATTTTTGTCACAATGTTACTATGTGGAATTACTAGAAAGATCAAGGCACTTAGGACTGCCAAGATGCCAGAAATAAGTTGAATGACTCCAGCATGAACTGAGAATCAGCAAGAAATTCTTTGCAGACTCAGAACTCCCACTGTTCAAGTTGCTGGACCAGGTGTCCCATCACAGGCAGGTGAGTATACAATAGCAATCTGACCCAGCCAGTCAAAAGATCTAGTCATTTTCTCCGTGGCAGAGACAGTTTTGTAGCCACTTCACTCTCTTCTGGATTCCCACTATGCACACTAACTTTGGGAAACATGAAATATGAGTCAGTCACCATCCAAATATCTTTTTACATCTGTGTTTCTGCCACATTCTGACGATGAAGCCTTTGGAGAGCTAAATCACCTAAGAAGTGTATGCTGGCGTGTGTGTGTGTGTGTGTGTGTGTGTGTGTGTGTGTGTGTGTGTGTGTGATGCTAATATACATACTGCACTGAAGGGGAATTTGACTTTGGCATCATATGTTAGCATTCTTTCAGCAATTATTAAACAGCTCTAAATCTACAACTTTCTTTGTTACTGTTTTATTTTTTCTCTAAGAAAACCAGTCTTCACATAGTATATTCTCTTTGCCTTGTTTCTTGTTATATTTCACCAATAGGGGGCACTAGGAAAGGAAGGCAGTCCTGGAGAAGCTGCAGTGCTGCCTCACTGAGGTGCAGGCTACAACCTTTTCCAGTGTTTCCTTGGGACTGAGTTCCTGACAGAAGCATCAATGAGACAGATGAAAATATTCTCCCGCAGATGTGAGCAGCAGATTTGGGTCTCTATCTTCCTCCATTCCTGGTCTAAACAGCTGGGTAACACTCCTCCTTCTATAGATATTATATATATTACATATATGTGTATGTATACACATAAACTTTTATGCATATGTGTCTGAAGTTCATTTGTAGTGGCTAGAGGCCCTGATATGCCCATGCTCCCAAACCTTCTCTCTCTCTGAAATAAATAAATATTTAAAAAACTTTTATTTATTTTTATTTTTAGAAGTTTTTTTAAATTTTTATTAACATTTTCCATGATTATAAAATATATCCCATGGTAATTCCCTCCCTCCCCACCCCCACACTTTCCTATTTGAAATTCCATACTCCATAATATTACCTCCCCATTACAATCATTGTAATTACATATATACAATATCAACCAATTAAGTATCCTCCTCCCTTCCTTTCTCTACGCTTTATGTCTCCTTTTTACCTACTGGCCTCTGCTACTAAGTTTGTCATTCTCATGCAGAAGCCCAGTCATCTGTAGCTAGGATCCACATATGAGAGAGAACATGTAGTGCTTGGCTTTCTGGGCCTGGGTTACCTCACTTAGTATAATCCTTTCCAGGTCCATCCATTTTTCTGCAAATTTCATAACTTCATTTTTCTTTACCGCTGAGTAGAACTCCATTGTATAAATGTGCCACATCTTCATTATCCACTCATCTGTTGAGGGACATCTAGGCTGGTTCCATTTCCCAGCTATTATAAATTGAGCAGCAATAAACATGGTTGAGCATGTACTTCTAAGGAAATGAGATGAGTCCTATGGATATATGCCTAGGAGTGCTATAGCTGGGTCATATGGTAGATCAATCTTTAGCTGTTTTAGGAACCTCCACAATGTTTTCCACAATGGCTGGACCAGATTGCATTCCCACCAGCAGTGTAGAAGGGTTCCTTTTTTTCCACATCCCTGCCAACATTTATGATCATTTGTTTTCATGATGGTGGCCAATCTGACAGGAGTGAGATGGAATCTCAATGTAGTTTTAATCTGCATTTCCCTGATGACTAGTGACGTAGAACATTTTTTTTAGATGCTTATATGCCATTCGTATTTCTTCCTTTGAGAACTCTCTATTTAGCTCCATAGCCCATATTTTGATTGGCTTGTTTGATTCCTTATTATTTAACTTTTTGAGTTATTTTGTATATCCTAGATATTAATCCTCTATCAGATATATAGCTGGCAAAGATTTTTTCCCATTCTGTAGGTTGCATCTTTGCTTTTTTTACTGTGTCCTTTGCAGTGCAAAATCTTTGTAATTTCATGAAGTCCCAGTGATTAATCTGTGGTTTTATTGCCTGAGCAATTGGGGTTGTATTCAGAAAGTTTTTGCCAAGACCAATATGTTGAAGGGTTTCCCCTACTTTTTCCTCTAGCAGTTTCAGAGTTTCAGGTCTGATGTTAAGGTCTTTAATCCATTTGGACTTAATCCTTGTGCATGGTGGGAGAGAAGAATCTATTTTCATCCTTCTGCATATATATATCCAGTTTTCAAAACACCATTTGCTGAAGAGGCTCTCTCTTCTCCAATGAGTATTTTTGGCATTTTTATCAAATATCAGGTGGCTATATCTACTTGGGCTTACATCTGGGTCCTCTATTCTGTTCCACTGATCTACATGTCTGTTTTTGTGCCAGTACCATGCTGTTTTTGTTACTATGGTTCTGTAGTGTAGGTTAAAATCAGGTATGGTGATACCACCAGCCTCATTTTTGTTGCTCAGTATTATTTTAGATATTCGAGGTTTTTTGTGATTCCAAATGAATTTTTGGATTGTTTTTTCTATTTCCATGAAGAAAGCCATTGGAATTTTGATAGAGATTGCATTAAATGTGTAGATTGCTTTGGGTAAGATTGCCATTTTCACAATATTGATTCTTCCAATCCAGGAAAAAGGGATGTTTCTCCACTTTCTAGTGTCTTCTGCAATTTCTCACTTGAGTGTTTTAAAGTTCTCATTGTAGAGATTTTTTACTTCCTTGGTTAGGTTTATTCCAAGGTACTTTTTTTTTTTTGATGCAATTGTGAACGGGAGTGATTCTCTGATTTCATCCTCTGTGTGTTTGTTGTTAGCATATATGAAGGCTACTGATTTCTGTGTATTTATTTTGTATCCTGCTACATTGGTGTAGGTTTTGATCAGCTCTAACAGTTTGCTAGTAGAGTCTTTAGAGTCCTTTATGTATAGAATCATGTCATCTGCAAATAATGATCTCTTCCTTTCCAATTTGTATCCCTTTTATGTGTGTCTCTTGCCTTATTGCTATGGCTAAGACTTCCAAAACTATATTAAATAAAAGTGGGGACAGTGGACACCCTTGTCTTGTTCATGATTTTAGTGGGAAAGCTTCCAGTTTTTCCCCATTTAGTAATATGTTGGCTGTAGGCTTGTCATAAATAGCCTTTATTATATTGAGATATGTTCCTTCTATTCCCAGTTTCTGTAGGACTTTTATCATGAAGGGATGTTGGATTTTGTCAAATGTTTTCTCTGCGTCTAATGAGATGATTATGTGATTTTTGTCCTTCAACCCATTTATGTAATGTATTACATTTATAGATATGTGTATGTTGAACCATCCCTGCATCTCTGGGATAAAGCCTACTTGGTCAGGGTGAATGATCTTTTTGATATACTCTTGTATTCTGTTTGCCAATATTTTGTTGAGAATTTTTGCATCTATGTTCATGAGGGAGATTGGTCTGTAATTTTCTTTTTTTGTTCTATCTTTGCCTGGTTTTGGTATCAGGGTGATGCTGGCCTCATAGAAGGAGTTTGGTAGAATTCCGTCTTTTTCTATTTCCTGGAAAAGCTTAAGAAGCAAGGGTATTACCTCTGCCTTAAAAGTCTGGTAAAATTCAGCAGTGGATCCATCTGGGCCTGGGCTTTTGTTAGTTGGGAGATTATTGATAAGTGTTCAGATCTCCATGTTTGTTATAGGTCTATGTAAGTGATTAATCTCATTTTGATTTAATTTAGGTAGGTCATATAGATCAACGAAATCATCCATTTCTTTCAGATTTTCATACTTTGCGGAGTAAATGCTTTTATAGTATGTCCCTATGATTTTTTGAATTTCTCTGGAATCTGTTGTGATGCTACCTTGTTCATCTCTGATTTTATTAATTTGTGTCTCTTCTCTCTTTCTTTTGGTCAGATTTGCTAAGGGTTTATCAATCTTGTTTATCCTTTCAAAGAACCAACTATTTGTTTCATTAATTCTTTGGATTGTTCTTTTTTGTTTCTATTTCATTAATTTCTGCCCTAATCTTTATTATTTCTTCCCGTCTACTGATTTTTGGTTTGCCTTGTTCTTCTTTTTCCAAGGCTTTAAGGTGAAGCATTAGGTGGTTTACTTGTGACCTTTCTAATTTCTTAATATAGGCACTTAAGGCTATAAATTTACCTCTTAGAACTGCCTTCATTGTGTCCCAGAGATTTTGGTATGTTGTGTTCTCATTATCATTTGACTCTATAATTTTTTTGAATTCCTTCTTGATTTCTTCATTGACCCATTCATCATTTAGTAGTGTATTGTTTAGTGTCCATGATGTTGTATATGCTCTATAGCCTTTCTTGCTACTGATTTGTAGTTTAATTCCATTGTGGTCAGATAGAATGCAAGGAATTATTTCAATTTTCCTGAATTTGTTAAGATTTGCTTTGTGTCCTAATATATGGTCTATTTTAGAGAATGTTCCATGTGCTGCTGAAAAGAATGTATATTCTGCAGCCTTTGGATGAAATGTCCTGTATATATCTGTTAAGTCCATTCCTTCTATGACCTCATTTAGTCCAGTTGCCTCACTGTTTATTTTTTCCCAGGATGACCTGTCAATTGATGAGAGTGGGGTCTTAAAGTCACCCACCACCACTGTGTTTGGTGTTATCTGTGACCTTAGTTCTAATAGTGTTTGTTTGATGAATTTGGGAGCCCCCATGTTAGGTGCATATATGTTTAGGATTGTAATGTCCTCCTGTTGGAGTGTGCCCTTAATCAATATAAAGTGACCTTCCTTATCTTTCTTTTCTAATGTTGGACTAAAGTCTACCCTGTCCTATATTAGGATAGCAACCCCTGCTTGTTTACTAGGCCCATTTGCTTGAAACACCATCTTCCAACCTTTCACCCTAAGATAATGTCTATCCTTTGTAGAAAGGTGAGTTTCTTGGCAACAACAAATTGTAGGATCTTGCTTTTTAACCCAGTTTGTGAATCTATGTCTTTTCGTTGGGGCATTGAGGCCGTTGATATTGAGAGATATTATTGAAAGGTGTGTATTTATGTTTGCCATTTTTTTTTTTTTTTGTGGTTCTGGTTCTACCTGTGCTCTCTTCTGTTAACCAGTATTTGAGTATTGCTTGTTTTTTCTAGGTTCCTTATATGTGTGCTTTTCCTTTTCTTCAGCATGGAGGATTCTATCAAGTATTTTCTGTAGAGCTGGTTTTGTCTTCAAATACTCCTTTAACCTGCTTTTGTCTTGGAATGTCCTTATTTCTCTGTCTATTTGAATGGATAACTTTGCAGGATAAAGTAACCTTGGTTGACAGTTGTTATCTTTCAGAACTTGGAACATATCACCCCAAGCCCTTCTGGCTTTAAAAGTTTGTGTTGAATAATCTGCTGTAATCCTGATGGGCTTACTTTTGTAGGTAACGTGATTTTTCTCTCTAACTGCTTTCAATATTTTTTCTTTGGCGTGTGTGTTTGGAAGTTTGATTATAATATGGCGAGGAGAGGTTCTTTCCAGGTTTTGTCTGGCTGGGGTTCTAAAGGCTTCCTGTATCTGTATTGGCACCTCTTTCCCAATTTGGGAGAAATTTTCTTCTATGATTTTGTTGAAGACACGTACTATCCCTTTTGAATGAAATTCTTCTCCTTCTACTATGTCCTGAATTCTAATATTTGATCTTTTCATAGTGTCCCGAATATCTTGAAATTCCCACTCATACTTTTCTATAAGTTTGTCTTTCTCTTTGTTGGCCTGTATTAGATCTGCCACCTGGTCTTCTAGCTTAGATATTCTGTCCTCTCCTTCATCCATTCTACTGGTGAGATTTTCTACAGAGTTTTTAATTTCATTAACTGTGTTCTTCATTGCTAGTAATTCTGACTGGTTTTTCTTTATTATTTCTATTTCCTTATTTATGTCTTGTATTGCCTTCTTTATTTCATGAAATTGGTTTCCTGCATCTTCTTTGATTCCTTTGATTTCCTCTTTAAGTTCCTCTTTGACTCCTTTGATTTGTTCTCTGACATCTTTGAACATATTTACAATCATTCTTTTGAAATCTTTTCCAGGCATTTCCTCTAACTTGTTCTCACTGGAGGTCATTTCTGATGCATTAATATTTTTAGGTGGATTTATATCATCTTGCTTTTTAGTGTTTCTTGTGTTATAATGTATATATTTTTGCATCTTGGATTAAGTTAATGCTTGGATTTTCTAGCTAGCTGGGTATTCTTAGCTGTATCAATTGATTTGATGTTATGTATTTTCAGGGTAGGAGCTTAAGTTGTTAGATGTGGCTCTTAAGACTCTGAGAGTATCTACAAATGTGCTCCTAGGGGTTGAGTTTCCCTGCTATGGGAGTATTCAAGTAGGCTGAGTGGAATAAAACACAGGTAGATTCTAAAAGTTAACTAAACACTGTACCCATTCAGTCAAAAACAGCCCCAAGTATGTATGCAAGAGTAGTTATTATAACAACCAGATCCTCTATCAACACAGAGGTTAGGATTTCTGGTCTGTTGAGGAATCTCAGTCAGCTTGTGACCAAGTGAGACCCTTCCCTGGTGCAAACCCAGTTACCTTGGATGAGTTTGGTCTCAGTCAAGTTGCTGTCTGGGTCGTCGGGCTGCTGTTCTGATTTCTGGAGCTGGGCACTGGCTTTTCCTGTGGGGCAATGTGGGAAGCCATGCTAGCTTCATCAGGCTTTGCTATGTCAGCTTGTTTACTGCTTTTGTATCCTAATTGTCTGCGCATGAGCACATGATGTTATTCCAAAATGGCTGCTCACCTATCCCGATTGGGTGATGCAAAATCATCTGATGAGACTTAAGCCAATCAGACGACACTGTACAATCACATGACCACAAGTATATAAGCTTGGCGCTCCGTAGGGTCGGGGTCCTTCTCTCTTTCAGTTTGGAGCTCCCAATAAAGTGTGCTTGAGAAGAATCCTGTTGTTGTCGTTCTTCCTGCTGGCGGGAGGGGCACAACAAGTGGTGCCAAAACCCGGGAATTGTCAGCAAACGGCAAGTTGAGAGGACCCCTGAGGATACTTCCAAGGGAGGATTCAGAACTCAACACACGGAGCGGCGATACCAGTAAGTTCCCCTGGTGCTATATGATAAGTTTTTGCCTGTAACTGATCTATAAGTAACGTATATAAGGTTACAAAATGGGACAACACCACTCCACATTTTTGGAGCCACTTCAGGAAGTATTAAAACAACGTAAACTTAAGATTTCAGATAAAACTCTTAAAGGGTTTTTGGAAGAAGTGGATATGATAGCGCCTTGGTTTGAGCTGACTGGGAGTTTAAATTTGACCTGCTGGGATAAGTTAGGCAGAGACATCGACCGTGAGTCAGAAACGCGAAAGTTGTGTGCAGGTACACAGCCCTTATGGCGCTTGGTGCGATCCTGTTTGGAGGACAAACGTTGTGAAGAAGTGATCAGGGAAGGCCAACACATATTAGCACATCATCAAGATAGCATGTCAGAGTCTGAAGAAAGTAAAAGGGGAAAACAAAAAAAGGTTAAAATAAAAAGAGAAACTAGGTTTCAGATAGAACAGAATAAAAGTGCACAGAATAAAAGTGAATCACAAAAGAAAGGGCCACATTCAGGTCCGAAGCTATATCCAGATTTAACGGAACTTGCAAATTTATATATAGAAAGTTCTAGTGAATCTGAGGGAGAAGAATTAACTCCAGAGGAAGAACAGGATTTTGAGGAAGTAGAGACCGAGTGTGGTCGGGAATGTTCTAGACCCAGACAAGATGGCGTCTTTACTCCTCCTCCAGCTTATGCCTCTGCGAGTAAAAAGTGTAAACAACAAGATGGCCGACTTCCGTTCAGGGCATGTCCTTCGTCCGGATGTAGTTTGATAAAACCAGACACTTGGAAAAGTTGGCTAGTGCTTATCCAGTTTTTGAAAACCCTAATACTAATGCTAGATATCATGAAGCTATAGGATATAAGGAGCTCAAGGATCTTGCAGAAGCTACTAGAACTTATGGGATAAATGCTTCTTTTACGATGGCTTTGGAGTATCAAAGGCTTGTTTAAGCCTAGGACAATCTTTAGACTGGAAATCTCTATATACTGATGCTGCTCAAAGTCAAGCCAGAATAAATGCAGCAAATAATCAGCCAGTATGGAATTTTGATATGGTTATGGGACAAGGGCAATGGGCTAATAATCAGATTGCCTATCCTCTTCAAGTTTATCAGCAAATAAATGTCATTGCTCTCAGAGCCTGGAGGGCATTGCCAAATAGAGGGGAAGTATCAGGCAACCTTACTAAAATTATTCAGGGAGCTACTGAACCATTTTCAGATTTTGTAGCTCTCATGATGGAAGCCGCTGGTCGTATTTTTGGTGATGCTGATCAAGCCATGCCACTTGTGGAACAATTAATTTATGAGCAATGCACTAAAGATTGTAGACGGGCAATTACACCCTGGAAGGGGAAAGGACTTCAGGCTTGGATGAAAGCCTGTAGAGAAGTTGGCGGTCCACTATCTAATGCAGGGCTTGCTGCAGCAGTCTTGGCTGCCACTAGGGGGCACAGAGGAACTTCTTCATGTTTCAAATGTGGGAAGACTGGACATTTTAGAAAACAATGCCCACAAACTAATGTTAGAGTGCAGGGTCAGGTGCGATTGCCTGGCTTATGCCCTAAGTGTAAAAAGGGAAAGCATTGGGCAAATGAGTGTCGCTCTATTAAAGATATTAATGGACGACCAATTAACCATAAACAACCAATTAACCAGTCAACAGCTAATACAAAAAACGGGGTCAGGGGCCCCCGACCTCAGGGCCCTCAAATATATGGGGCACTTCAGAATCCATCTCTCCGCCCTCCAGCACAATCAGACGAGCAACTCCAGGTTCCGCAGGATTGGACATCTGTGCCACCACCAAACTCATATTAACACCACAAATGGGAGTGCAACCTGTGGAGTCAGATTTTCAAGGTCCATTACCCCCTAATACTGTAGGTTTACTGCTTGGTAGATCTTCCTCAGCATTGAGAGGATTGACTATTACTCCAGGAGTTATAGATTCTGACTATACAGGCACCGTAAAAGTGCTTTGTTCATCCCTGAAAGGAATTATTGCCATTTCACCTGGGGATAGGATAGCTCAGTTATTGGTTATTCCTAGCCTCCATAAACAATTCCCTTCTGGTGAGAAAACTAGAGGGAACAAAGGACTTGGCTCTACAGGAGTCGATTTGACATATTTATCCATGGAATTAGATGAGAGACCAATTCTACAGCTTACTATTGAAGGAATACATTTTCAGGGATTGCTGGATACAGGAGCTGACCGAAGTATTATTGCAAGTAAGTATTGGCCCAAGAACTGGCCTAAACAATCATCTTCACAAACTTTACAAGGTTTGGGGTATGCTCACACTCCAGCTATTAGTTCTCGGGAACTTGCATGGTCTACCTCTGAGGGACAAAAAGGTAAAGTTATTCCTTATATAGTAGATATTCCTATTACTTTATGGGGCAGAGATATTTTGGCACAAATGAATTTCAAATTAACTAATGAGTATTCTCCTCAGAGTCAATCTATTATGAAAATGATGGGTCATATACCAGGTAGAGGATTAGGTAAAAAATTACAGGGGCAGGTGGATCCTCTTGTAGCTTCTAGTAATCCAGGCACACGAGGATTGGGTTTTTCCTAGGGGCCACTGAGGATGCGATTCCCATTCCTTGGAAAATGGCTGAACCAGTCTGGGTACCTCAGTGGCCCCTTTCCTTAGAAAAACTCCTAGCAGCAAAAGAATTAATACAAGAACAATTGTCATTAGGTCACTTAGAAACCTCTCAATCTTCTTGGAATACTCCTATCTTTGTTATTAAAAAGAAGTCTGGAAAATGGCGTCTACTTCATGATCTCCGAGCTGTGAATGCACAAATGCATCTCATGGGACCGATTCAGCGAGGTCTTCCTTTGTTATCTAGTTTACCAGATGGCTGGCCTCTTATTATTATTGACATAAAAGACTGTTTCTTCTCTATTCCTTTGGCTTTGGAAGATTGTAAAAGATTCGCCTTTACTCTACCAGCTATCAATCATGAGGAACCTGATCAACGGTTTCAATGGAGAGTTCTCCCACAAGGGATGGCCAACAGTCCTACTATCTGCCAACATTATGTCAGCCTAGCAATAGCACCTACTAGAAAACGATTCCCGAAATTGAGAATTTGCCACTATATGGATGATATCCTCTTGGTGGCTCCCGTGAAGGACATTCTGTCAAAAGCATTTCTATCTCTCAAAAAGGATCTTGAAGCCTATGGTTTACATATAGCTAGTGAAAAAGTACAGGAAGGAGAGGTAGGTAAGTTCCTGGGAGCAACTATTACTACACATATTATTAGACCTCAAAAATTACAAATTAGAACAGATACATTGCGGACATTAAATGATTTTCAAAAGTTATTAGGAGATATAAATTATATTAGACCATATCTAAAGATTCCTACTCATGAACTGAGACCCCTATTTCAAATATTAGAAGGTGATTCACATATCTCCTCATTTAGAACTTTAACTCCAGCTGCACGAGTAGCTATATTTAAAGTAGAGCAAGCATTACAGTCTGCACAGTTATGCAGACTAACCCCTGGACAACCCATTGTATTGTGCATTCTTGCTACGCCAGAAACTCCTACAGGGGTCTTATGGCAACATGGTCCTTTGCTTTGGATACATTCTCATTCTTCTCCTAAAAAATGTATAGAGCATTATCCTACTATGGTGGCCACCCTTGCTCTTCAAGGTATAAAGTCATCCTTGATGCATTTCGGTGTGGCACCTGATACTTTGATTACCCTTTATAATTCTGAACTGGTACGTATTTTAGCTGCTACTACTGATAATTGGGCTATACTTATGTGTTCTTTCTCTGGAAGATTAGATAATCATTTGCCCAGAGATCCGTTATTACATTTTGTTTCGTTACATCCTATTGTATTCCCAAAGATTACCTCGCAATCACCTATTGTTGGTGCTTTAGATATCTATACTGATGGCTCTAAGACGGGCCTTGGAGCTTATGTCATTCAGGGAAAACAACCTGTTACTGTACAATTTGAACCAAATACTCCTCAACTAGTAGAATGTCAAATTGTGTGTCATGTATTTGCACTTTTCAGTGAATCCTTTAATCTAATTTCTGATTCCCAATATGTAGTTAATGCCATTAAGAATTTAGAAGTAGCAGGTCTTATTAAGGATACTAGTCCTGTTGCTGTACATTTATCCAAGCTGCAACGTTTAATTTGGTCTTGAACTAACCCATTTTTTATTCAACATATTAGAGCTCATTCTATGCTTTCTGGTCCCATGGCTGTTGCCAATGATATTGCTGACAAAGCCACAAGAGCCTTTTTTCTACTCTCTTCTGATACCTTGTCTAAGGCTCATGATTTTCATAACTTGTATCATGTCTCCTCTGCAGTGTTGCTCAAAAAATTTCATATCTCTCGGGCCATGGCACGTGACATTGTAGTTAACTGTCCTGCTTGCGTCCCTTTCTTGCATTCTCCTCACGTTGGTATTAATCCCCGAGGACTACGTTCGGGAGAAATTTGGCAAATGGATGTTACTCATATCTCATCTTTTGGCAAATTGCAATATATACATGTGTCTATTGATACTTATTCAGGAATTGTTCATGCTTCTCCCCTTGCTGGTGAACGTACTCACCATGTTATTACTCACTGTCTGGAGGCCTGGGCAGCTTGGGGTAAGCCCCGGGTGTTGAAGACGGATAACGGACCTGCTTATACTGCTAAAAGTTTTCGCTACTTTTGTGATGCTATGGGAGTAGTTCATACCACTGGCCTTCCTTATAATCCACAAGGGCAAGGCATTGTTGAACGAGCCCATCGTTCTATCAAAGAATGCTTACAAAAACAAAAAGGGGGAATAGGCCAAGGCCACACCCCCAAGAATAAATTATCTCTAGTGCTTTTTACTTTGAATTTTCTGACGATTGATGCTGCGGGTCTAACAGCAGCTGATCGCCATATGACCCAATCCCCTTCTTGTTACGAAGATGCAAAATGGAAGGATGTACTTGAAAATGTCTGGAAAGGCCCGGATCCAGTTATAGCCAGATCCAGGGGAGCTGTTTGTGTTTTTCCACAGGGCCAAGCTGATCCTATCTGGGTGCCAGAGCGGTTGACTCGAATCGTGCGTCATGAGACAACAAGGAATGATAACCTCTGTATTACTACTGATGATCCTGAGCCTGTTCCTGCCGATGATGATAAAGGGAATTAAGATGCAATTTTGGGCTGTGGCCAGAACATGGCCTGTCCCTATGCCAGTTCATTCATATTCTAGTGTCTTACCTACTCTATTTTCTACATCTTGCCAAGGGGAAATGCCTTGCATCAGGGATCCTATGCAAACACCAACAATTTATAATCAAACTTCTTTTCAACTGAATGGCACTTTGTGTTTTTTCCAGGGTAATAAGAACCTAGCTCCCCCATGTATTGTATTACAAAAACAAAATCTTAGTGCTTGGCAGGACCCTTTAGAAAAGTCTAAAGTTGATATGAGTATAATACTTGCAGCTTTAACTCAGATAACTAAGGGAAAACAAAATGGGTCAGGAGAGGGAGGTAATGTTACAAATGTTAATATTACCACATTATTGATACAGAGTGAAGTGACCGTCCCTTCTAGACAGCCAAATCTTAAGATAAATGCTAGTAATGTAAAAGGTGCGCCCTGGTGTGAACCTAATTATGCATTTCCTCCGATTTTTACTCCATGTCAGAGTTCAGATAAAATCCAGAAACAGATCTTGCAGGGATTTCAAATGACCCCTCCATTAAGGCGTTACCAATTTAAAAGTAAAGGAAATGATACTCTTAGTAATAGTGCTGGTTGGCCCTGGTATCAATGGCTTCTGTCCAATGAGGCAGGTGCAATAGCAGATGTGTCAGCTTTAGCAGGATTATTGGGAACTAAACATGCATTATGGAATGTTTCAGCAGTTCAAATCAATACGAATGATAAAATTTATATTAAGGATATAACTAAAAATCACCAATGGATTAATAGTAGCTTTAATCCAGCCTCAATTTGTGTACAAGCTCCATTCTTTTTTCTGACAGCAAATGTTAGCATTAACATCCCTTTGATAGATTGTAGAAATATCACATGTTGGCTTGCAGAGTGCTGGAATGCCAGTGTCAATCTGGCTTTAAATGGTAAAATTACCTACTTTTGTCCCCATTCCAGTAGAGGCGGATCCAACTACCTTTCCTTTAGTAGGACTTATTCGTCATAAAAGAGATTTTGGTATTACTGCAGCAATCATTTCCGTCATCGTCATTTCAGCTGCAGCAGCAACTACTGCTGCTCTTGCCATGACATCTCAGGCTCAAACTGTGGAAGTTGTTAATAACATTGTAGAAAAGACTTCTGCAGCATTAGAAACACAAGAAGCAATTAATAAGCACCTTCTTGCTGGTATTCATCTAGTTAATCAAAGAGTAGATCTGGTGCAGAATCAAGTAGAGGAATTATATAAAATAATGCAACTTGGATGTGTTTCCCAGTATCAACATTTGTGTATTACTCCTTTGCAATTTAATTTTACTGCTTCTTTTAATCAGAGTCGCAAGCTAGCTGAATTTTTGGCAGGAAACTGGACGCTTGAAGGAGAGCAGCTATCTCGGAAGTTATTGTTCCAGATCGTACAGCTGAATGGAACTCATCTGGAGCCAATCTCCTTAGGAGATTTTACTTCTTGGTTATCTTCTGCATTTTCTTTCTTTAAGGAATGGGTGGTGGTGGCTATGTTTGGAGCAGCCCTTCTGTGTGGTATGGTGTTCTGTCTCTGGCTTATCTGTCGAATCAGACGACGTCAGCAGGATAACATAAAGATTGTTCAGGCACTTATGGCTTTGGATCAAGGAGCATCTCCACAAGTATGGCTGGCTAGCCTGCGAAATGGTTAGTTTCACCCTGTCTTTTGTAAGGCCTTTGTACACCAAGTGACCTTGTTGTCATTGCACCTTGGAAGGCTTACATCCCTGCATGAGCAGCCTTTGCACCCCGAAGGGATTTTTCCCATTGCACACGGGAAGGTGCTTAAGCAAGTTTTTGGTCTTGGGCTCTACCCTCGATCAGACTGGCCATCATGAGGGTTGGTCCTTGATCGGGTATCCTGAGGTTCAAAACACTTTTTATAAGGGGGAACTGTGGGAAGCCATGCTGGCTTCGTCAGGCTTTGCTATGTCAGCTTGTTTACTGCTTTTGTATCCTAATTGTCTGCGCATGAGCACATGATGTTATTCCAAAATGGCTGCTCACCTATCCCGATTGGGTGATGCAAAATCATCTGATGAGACTTAAGCCAATCAGATGACACTGTACAATCACATGACCACAAGTATATAAGCTTGGCGCTCCGTAGGGTTGGGGTCCTTCTCTCTTTCAGTTTGGAGCTCCCAATAAAGTGTGCTTGAGAAGAATCCTGTTGTTGTCGTTCTTCCTGCTGGCGGGAGGGGCGCAACAGGGCAAGCCCCGCCTGGCAACTGTGGCCCTGCAGATCAGCACCCCCACTGCTGGAAATGCTGCTGCTTCTGGGTATGCCTTGTTGCCGCTCCTGGGTCTGCTGCTGCTGGGACCACTGGTACTGGTTCTGGAGCCGCTGATGTTGCTGCTGAACTCTGCTCCTGCTTGGGTCCCGCTGTCAGCTCAAGTTGGCGTGGCCGGGTCCCGGGACGCTGCTCTGTTCACTGGAGCTGGGCTCAGGCGGTGGGGGAGGGGAGGGAGCCGCAGCTGCTCTGGTTCTCTCACTGTTCCACGTGTTTTTCTACCTCGCGGTCTGCTCCTCCGCTGCTCACTGCCACTCTCCCTTCATGTTTCCTGAGTTGCGGAGAGCGCGGTGTGAGTGGAAGCTCCCGCACGTGGCTTTTCCTGTGCCTGGAGCCGAGTCTGGCGGCTTTCTGGTGCGCCCCGCCACCGCCGCGGTTGGCGGAGCTGCCGGGGCCGCTTTTGCCAGCCTGTGCGGGCTGTGGATGCTCTGGATCTCTCCTACTTCTCCGCTGCCGCTTCAGTTTCCTATACACCTCACTTTTTAGTAAAAGTGTGTATTTTGCTGAGGTTTTTTGGTCTTTTTTCCCCCCAGGCTTCTTTGGCATGGTACCTACGCCGCCATCTTAACCGGAACATCTAGAAGTTTTTATTTTTTTTATTTGTTAGAGAGAGAGAGAGAGAGGGAGAGAATGGGTGCACCAGGGCCTCTAGCCACTGAAAATGAACTCCAGATGTGTGTACGATCATGTACATCTGGCTTATGTGGGAGCTGGAGAATTGAACCTGGGTCGTTAGGCTTCACAAGCAAGTGTCTTAACCTCTAAACCATCATCTCCAGCCCTATTTTATTTATTTATTTATTTATTTTATTTTTTTAATATTTTTTGTTCATTTTTTATTAATTTTTTTTAATTTAATTTATTAGTTTTCATTTCAGTGAATACAGGCAGTTTGGTACCATTATTTAGGCTCATCTGTGATCTACCCCCTCCCATTAGACCCTCCTTGTTAATGAAAATGGGTCGTGCATTGTGGAGTTAGCCCCCAGTTATTAGTATGATAAATGTCTCTGCAAATCATGACCCAGCATGTAACTCTGACATTCTTTCCGCCCCCTCTTCTGCAAGATTTCCCTGAGCCATGTTGGGTTCATTTTTGGTCTGCTTCAGTGCTGAGGTGTTGGGGGCCTCTGAGGCTTTGGCTCTCTGATTTGGTAGGAGTTGATTTTTCTCTGCGTTGATCTCCTTCCCCTTTGTGCTGGTAACCGGTTCACAGGAAAACATCACCCTTGCTTATTTCGCCAGTTGTCCTTAGTTTCAGTTGGGCCCCTTTTGAGGTATGTTGGGGCAGCTCTCTTCTTAGGATCTGCATCTATCTGGAAAAGAGAAGCAGATTTGAGAGTGACAGAGAGAGAGAAAGAGACAGAGAAAATGATTGAGAAATGGCGTGCCAGGGCTTCCAGCCACTGCAAACGAACTCCAGACACATGCGCCCCCTTGTGCATCTGGCTAATGTGGGTCCTGGGGAACCGAGCCTCGAACCGGGGTCCTTAGGCTTCACAGGCAAGCGCTTAACCGCTAAGCCATCCCTCCAGCCCCCTATTTTATTTTTTAATTATGAATTTTACTGCATATTGGTCATATTCCCCTCGGGTTATCCTCTCATGTACCCTCTTCCTGCCACCTTCCCCCAAGGACCCTCAGGAGAGGGTACATAAATGCTGTTATCCATGCTCACTATGGTGTATAAACATTGTTAAAGTCCTTCATTCATTTGCTTCCCTGCAGAGCTTTTGATTTAGCCCTGTTTCATACAATTCAAGTTAATAACTGACCATTGTCTTTTGTTGATAGTCTCAGCATTGCTAAACTTGTGGCATTTTCAAATATAGTGTTTTTTTTTGATTTCTATCCCTCTTACCCCTCCCTTCCTTCCTCTGTTCCCTGCCCTCTATATATTTGTTCCTTCTGTTTACATGTCACAAGTATCCTTTTAACCATTCCTCCTCCTCTTCCAGCTTATCTGTTTATATTCACTTTAGGTTGCAATTCTATTTTTATCCAAATATACTTTTTTATTAATTGTGAACTTTTTTTGAGGTAGGGTCTTGTTCTAGCCTGGGCTTACCTAGAATTCAGTATGTATTCTCAGAGTGGCCTCAAATTTACAGCAATCCTCCTACCTCTGACTCCTGGGTGCTGGGATTAAAGGCATGTGCCACCACGCCTAGCTCAATTGTATGGGCAAATCATGTGCCGGTGACACTCATTTCATATTCTCTGATTAGATGCTATCCTCCCCACCCAGAGTGGCTACACCCATCAAAGTGTCTCTCAATTAACTACTCCTGTCCCCCTTAATCTGTGTCACTCTCAGTCTAGGTCGGAAAATCTGTTTTATGTTTTACATAGGCAGTAAAAATTGGGGAGAGCAAAAATCCATCAACGTGACAGGCTAGCCAAATGCTTAGCATAGATAAACCACCTTTAGTAAAATTAACTCTTGAATGCTTCTCAAATGCTAGCTTCAAACAGCTTGTGTCAGAATCATTCAGCAGATCTGACCCCCAGAAATTCTATTTCTGTTTCAACTTTATAACATTAATTACAGAGCATATCATGTTTTCATTTTCAAACTTCTCAGCTGTTGGCATGCAATTATTCAGAACTTACAAAGGTTTGAACTGAATTAACTTTGAAATCAAGATTAAGATCCATTTACATAATACTTTAGCTGCCACTATAATAAAAATACAGATTATTTCTATCATTGCCCAGAAGTTGCCATGTCCAGTCCTTACTAACATGTTACTACTGATTTATTTTTCTGCCCCTATAGGATTGTCTTTTACAGACTGTTAATTGCATGGAATCACATATTATATAATAACCTGTTGAATCTCTTATTGGTGGGGGCAGTATTGGGACCAGGTCGTATATAGTGTAGGCTGGCCTCAAACTTGCTATGTAGCCAAGGATGACTGTGAATTCCTGATCCTGTTGCCTTCACATTCCAAATGCTGGGATTATAAATATGGGCCCCCATACCCAGAAAAATCTACCTTCTTTTTCTTAGCACTGCTCTTGGAAGGAAACTTCATCCATGTGCTTTGTTCAGTTCTTCAGTGTGCATTCAGCAAGATTGCTAGTGAGGGGAAATCAAGAATTTTATCATGCCTGAAGCTTAAACCATTTTGGGGGACCCTCTCTTTAAAGCAAAAGCTGTGAAATTACCAATGCAAAATTCAAAATTACATTCAAAAGAAAATTTGGGGTTTTTCGTTTTTGAGGCAGGGTTTTACTATTGCCTAGGCTAGCCTTGAACTGATGATCTTCCCACCTCAGCCTCTCAAGTACTGTGATTACAATCTATAGGCCAAGAAGTTATTTTAAATAAGAAAAGAAATACGTGGGGCTGCTGGACAAGATGGCGGTCTCCACAGGAGTTAAAGTTCCTCATAATTTTTGCTTGTTGGAAGAAGGATAAAAAGGAGTGGGTGATGGTATGGTTAGTTAGGGCCTGGAAGATGATGAAGCCATGACACTTATGAGGTGGACAGGCATGATTATTGTGCCACCAAGGACAAACTATGAAAACAGAATATATGGACTGAAACTAGGATGAGGACAGAAATACAAAGAAGCTCCTCCATCAGTTAGATTTGTAACCAAATTAATATGAATGGAATAAATAATTCCAGTAGATTGGTGGTGCATGGAACATACTGGTGTTAGCAAAATGGCAAAATTCACATAGATTAAAGTTGTACTTGAAGAGCTAAGATGTCTAATGATGTCCAAAGAAAATATAAAGCTTCCACAAACATACAACAATTAATTTTAGTGGATCCAGCCACCTGTCTTAAATCAACAACTTTCTACTCATGCTAATGTCTTGATTAAATATCACAAAAAATAAGTAAAACAATTCCATCTGGTAAACATGACCTGGACATTTGTAAGAATATAGTTAATATATGTATAACCATTAATTTTTCAGATAACAGGAAGGAAAAATGAAGCACAATTTTTCTTCCTCTTGTTAAGGCACTGCCATTTAAACATGAGCCTGGGGTATTAGAAATACCTAATTCAGGTTTACAAGATGAAACAAAGCATGGGAAGAGGTGTCAGATGGCAGTGGAATCTTGTGTTTCTGAAAAGGAAAATTTCAAGAAGGAAAAAAAAAAGGCAACTTTTTCCATCTTGCTTAGGGAGCTGCAGTTGAAATTGTTTGAAGTAACAGGTACCATGAATATTGTCACAAATTATGTTAATTTTTGAAGCAGTTTGGGTGCGGGCTACTAGTAGTATCAAAAATAGGCTCAGGATTGTTTTGATACCTGTATTTATAATAAAAAAGATGTTGTGGGGAGAGGACATGATGCATTTCTGTTAAAAGATGTTCCTGTTTGGTACATGTAACAGACATGATAAATGTTTGTTTACAGTCTTTCTTTAATAAACCATATGTTTAAGTTTTAAGTGAAGCCAATGAACAGAAAATAGGTATATGGATATGTGATTTTGAGATGATAGTCTTAAAATGTAAATAAAATGTAGAATGTGGGGCTGGAGAGATGGCTTAGCAGTTAAGCGCTTGCCTGTGAAGCCTAAGGACCCCGGTTCGAGGCTCGGTTCCCCAGGTCCCACGTTAGCCAGATGCACAAGGGGGCGCACGTGTCTGGAGTTCGTTTGCAGAGGCTGGAAGCCCTGGCGGGCCCATTCCCTTTCTATCTGTCTCTTTCTCTCCCTCTCTCTCTGTCACTCTCAAATAAAGAAACAAAAATGACAAAAAAAAAATATTTAAAAAAAAATGTAGAATGTGTCCTCGGGGAGGGGGGAATGAAATAACAACACTGCTATTGGAAAAAAACTTTGTTATTTTCATTTTTAGGATAATTATTTTATTTATTTATTTGAGAGTGACAAATAGAAAAGGAGAGAGAGAGGGGGGGGGCATGCCAGGGCCTCCAGCCACTGCAAATGAACTCCTGATGCATGAGCCAACTTGTACATCTGGCTTACATGGGTCCTGGGGAATCAAGCCTTGAACCAGGGTCCTTAGGCTGCATAGGCAAGTGCTTAACCACTAAGCCATCACTCCAGCCCTATTTTATTTTTTATTATTGACAACTTCCATAATTACCCACAATAAACCATGATAATTTCCTCCTCTTTCACTTTCCCCTTCACAACTCCACTCTCCATCATATACCCTTCCCACTTCAATCAGTCTCTTTTATTTTGATATCATCACATTTCCCTCTTCTTATGATGGTCTTGTGTAGGTAGTGTCAGGCACTGCGAGGTCATATATATGCAGACATATTGTGTCTGGAAAGCATGTTGTAAGGAGTCCTACCCTTCCTTTGACTCTTACATTCTTTTTTAAAAATATTTTATTTTTATTTATTTGAGAGAGATACAGAAATGGAAAGGTAGACAGAGAGAATGGGCGCACCAGGTCTTCAGCCACTGCAAATGAACTCCAGATGCATGCGACCCCTTGTGCATCTGGCTAACATGGGTCCTGGGGAATCGAGCCTCAAACCGCAGTCATTAGTCATCACAGGCAAGTGCTTAACTGATAAGCCATCTCTCCAGTCCAGCTCTTATATTCTTTATGCTACTTCTTCTGCAATGGACCCTGAGCCTTGGTAGGTGATAGAAATGTTTAAGTGCTGAACACTCCTTTGTCACTTCTTCTCATCACCATGGTGCCTTATGAGTCATCCCAATGTCACTGCCATATGAAAAGAGATGCTTCTCTAACCAAAAGTGAGAGCAGCAATAATATATAGGTATAAACATTAAGCAAAATGCTTACTTGGCAATCTGGTGAGCATGATATACACATTTAGCTAGACACCAGCAGGTGTTACACCCCTAGGGCTCATGACTTCCCTGCCACAGCTTTTCAGTATCAGGCATGTATTCCCTCCTGTTGTGTGGACCTCCAGTCCAATTAGAGTGGTTGGTTTCCTCCACAACAGACTTGCCACTATTCTACCCCATTTGCTCATTTTGTCTGGCTGGTCCAACTGGCTTGCAGTGTCCACTGTTGTTTATCTCCACTAATGACTTCTTTCTTTGCCATGGAGCTGTATGTAGTATATCTTTTCCCAGCTTTTTGTCAGCTAGTCTACACAGAGGATGTTTTTAGCTCAGCTGGGGCAAGATTTGTCAGTGACCTTGTAGCCCAAGCACATGGAGTCTTCAGAAATAGTGTTTTACCATCTGCTTCTGGTGGGAAACGAAGAACCTTGGCAATCGCCTGTATGTTTTGGGGGCATCAGAGACCTCCCTGGCCAACAACTCACTGGAAGGTATCACATCCCTGGCACTGAAAAATGTTTTAGTAACAAGCTATGGCTCCTGGGTATGCCATTGTCCAAAAAAAAAAAAAAAAAAAAAAAGGTTTTCGTATTACTTATTCATATCCAGATTTTGATTAACCCTGCTACCATCCTTCCTTTACACAATCTCTTACCCTTTCCTCACTTAGGCATTTCCATTCCCAGTAATTTATTCATCTACTTATATATAAACCATATAAGCCATATCATCCCCTTAAATCCTCCCCTTTCCTCCTCCCTTATAGCCCCATTTTAGCTTACTGGCCTCTGCTACTGAGTTTTATTCCAACTCACATACAAGCCCAAAAATGTGTAGCTAAAATACACATAAGAGAGAAAACATGTCGTGCTTGGTTTTCTGGGCCTGGGTTACTTCACTAAGTATAATCCTTTCCAGGTCTATCCAATTCACTACAAATTCTCTAATTTCAGTTTTCTTTACTAGTGAGTAGAACTTCATTGTATAAATGTACCACATCTTCACTATCCACTTATCAGTTGAGGGATATTTAGGCTAGTTCCATTTCCTAGCTATTGTGAATAGAGTGACAATAAACATGGATGTGCAAATGTCTCTAAGGTAGTGTAATGAATCCTTAGGATATATGCCTAGGAGTGGTATAGACAGGTCATATTGTAAATCTATTTTTAGCTGTCTCAGGAATCTCCACAATGATTTCCACAATGGCTGTACCAGATTACATTCTCACTAACAGTATAGTAGACTTCCTCTTTTGCTGCATCCTCACCAGCATTTATTGTCATTTGTTTTCTTCATAATAGCCATTCTGACAGGAGTAAGATGGAATCTGAAAGTTTTAATTTTCATTTACCTAATGGCTAAGGATCTGGAACATTTTTTTAGATGTTTATATGCCATCGGTATTTCCTCCTTTGAGAACTCTCTATTTAGTTCCATAGCCCCCCCTTTTTTTAAATTGGGTTGTTTGATTTCCTATTATTTAGCTTCTTGAGTTATTTTTTATATCTTGGATATTAATCCTCTGTTAGATGTATAGCTGGCAAATATTTTCTTCCATTCTGTAGGTTCCCTCTTTGCTTTATTCACAACATCCTATGCTGTTCAAAAGCTTTGCAATTTTATGAGTTGATTAGTGGTTTTATTGCCTGAGCAACTATATTCAGAAAGTCATTGCCTATACCAATGTGTTGAAGGGTTGCCCCTACTGTTTCCTTTAGCAGTTCCAGAGTTTCAGATATAATATTAAGGTCTTTGATCTATTTGGACTCAATTCTTGTGCATGGAGAGAGACAAGTATCTATTTTTATCCTTCTACTTATAGATACCTAGTTTTCCTAGCACCATTTGCTGAAGAGGCTGTCTCTTTTCCAATGAGTATTTTTTGGCATTTTTTTTGTTGAAGATTAGGTTGCTAGAGCTACTCAGACTTACATCTGGGTCCTCTATTCTGTTCCATTGATCTACATGTCTGTTTTGTGCCAGTACCATCTTGTTTTGTTGCTATCATTCTAGAATATACCTTAATATCAGGTATGGTTATTGTGGTGGTTTGATGTAGGTGTCCCCCATAAATTTAGGTGTTCTGAATGCTAGGTTCCCAGATGATGGAGATTTGGGAATTTATGCCTCCTGGAGGCAGTGTATTGTTGGGGGTGGGCTTATGGGTACTATAACCAGTTTCCCCTTGCCAGTGTTTGACACATTCTCCTGTTGCTGTTGTCTACCTTATGTTGGCCAGGGGGTGATGTCCACACTCTGCTCATGCCATCATTTTCCCTGCCATCATGGAGCTTTACTTTGAGTCTATAAGCCAAAATACCCCCCCCCCCATCAAGCTGCCAGCAATGTGAACCTGACTGCAATGGTGATACCCCTAGACTTATTTTTGTTGCTAATAATTGTCTTGGATATTTGAGGGATTTTGTGCTTCCAAATTAATTTTAGTAATTTTTTTCTATTTCTGTGAAGAATGACATGGAATTTTGATGGGGATTTAATTATATATGGAGATTGCTTTTGGTAAGATTGCCATTTTCACAATATTGATTCTTCCAATCCAAGAACATAGGATGTCTTTCCATTTCCTAGTGTCTTCTGCAATTTCCTGCTCAAGTGTTTTAAAGTTCTGATTGTAGAAATCCTTCTCTTACCTTGTTAGGTTTATTCCAAGGTACTTTATTATTTTTTCCAGGCAATTGTGGATGGGAGAGATTGCCTGATTTCATTCTGCATGTTTGTTGTTAGTATATTGGAAAGCTACTGATTTTTGTATGTTTATTTATTGATTGATTGATTGGTTTTTCAAGGTAGGGTCTCACTCTAGCCCAGGCTGACCTGTAATTCACTATGGAGTCACAGGGTGGTCTTAAATTTACGGCAATCCTCCTACCTCTGCCTCCCGAGTGCTGGGATTAAAGGTGTATGCCACCACACCCAGCTTGTGTGTTTATTTTGTATCCTGCTACATTGCTAGTAAAAATCACCAAACCAAGATCAGCTTGGGGGACAAAAGAGGTTTATTTTGGCTTACAGACTCTAGGGGAAGCTCCAATGATGGGAGTGAGAAACGATGGCATGAGCCGAGGGTGAACATCACCTCGCCACCATCAGGTGGACAACAGGAACAGGAGAGTGTGCCAAACACTGGCATGGGGAAACTGGCTATAAAACCCATAAGCCCGTCCCCAACAATAACAGTGCCTCCAGAAGTCTTCAATTTCCAATTGTCATCAGCTGGGGACCTAACATCCAGAATACCTAAGTATATGGGGGACGCCTGAATCCCACCACAGCAGGTAGTGAGTATGATGATGGGGCAAACAATGGTAGGAGCTCAAAGGCAGTATAACATCAATAAATCAGATTGGAGGAAATAGAAAAAAAATTAATCAAGGCCTGTCCCCAGCAAGACTATACCTCCTAATGTTTCTAAAGGTTCTACAGCCTTCCTAAACGATGTCATCAGCTGAGAATCATGTATTCAAACACATAAACCTATGGGTAGCATTTTAGATTCAAATAACCACAGTAGTCAATTACAAATCACTTGGCACTGGCTATCACAAATTCAAAGGCATATTTTTTTTTTCAGTTTTGCAGTTGTGCCTTTTATTGGTAGGTGCTCAGCCTGTGATTTCTTTTCCTACATTCTACTCTTTCTTTTTTCTTTTTTTTTTTTTTTTACACTCCTCTTTTCAGTGGCCTCTCCCTTGCTGGGCATCCATAGGCTGGTTGTAAGGAGAAACGGTTGGCAGTACTCTGCTAAAATGATTTAGCCTTTCCCCCCTTTTTTTATTAATTAGTTTTGTGTTCAGCAAATAGAGTTGGTTTGGTACCATTATTAGGCTCATCCGTGACATACCCCTTCCACTTGACCCCTCCTTGTTGAGGTATATGGGTCCTGCATTGTGGAGTTAGCCCTCAGTTATGGATAAGATAAATGTCTCTGCATATCATGACCCAACATGTGGCTCTGCCATTCTTTCTGCCCCCTCTTCTGCAAAAATTCCCTGAGCCATGTTGGGTTCATTTTTGGTCTGCTTCAGTGACGAGGTGTTGGGGGCCTCTGAGGCTCTGGCTCTCTGATTTGGAAGGCATTGATTTTTCTCTGTGTTGGTCTCCTTCCCCCTTGTGCTGGTATCCAGTTCATCAGGAAAACAGCACCCATGCTTGTTTTGCCAATTATTCTTAGTTTCAGCCGGGGCCCTTTTGAGGTATGATGGGGTGGCTCTCTCCTTAGGATCTGCATCTATCTGAAAAAGAGAAGCAGATTCTCTAACGGAGAGTAGGTTAGCACCAGGACAAATGAGATAACCCTTACTTTTTTAATAGAGAATTTAATAGGTATAGGCCCTCTTGGAGCCCATGATTGATGGTAGCTTGATATTGGAGAATAGGCTGATGTTTGGATATGGTTCTGACTCATTTCCCAGCTCCAGCTATGGGTCCCATACCACTTAGGGACATGTTTTTTATTTCTACAAATTCTTTCTCCTGCCCTGTGTGCACTTTAATAAGACAAGTAGATGGGGAGGGTGGGGAATGCTTTCTTCACAGAAAATATTTTCTTGATCACTGAGATAGTGAATGACAAGCAAAGTTCCCCAGCATTTAGATTATATTTTATATCTTACTATTGTTGCCAAATGTTTTTTTCTCTTTCTGAGATGATTCTCCATGTGTCATGTACAGCTTAGGAGAGGTAGTTTTCATCCAGTCTGCTTACATTTCCATTTTATGTTCCTTGTTTTTAAGTTTTAAGCATGATGATAGAATTGATTTATATTAGGATTGTTTTTAAATATCTGAAAGAAAGTTTTAATTTTTTAAAAAGATCATATATATATATATATATGTGTGTGTGTGTGTGTGTGTGTGTATATATATATATATATATATATATATATATATATATATATATATATATATATATATATGATACAGGGGATAGAGAAAGATAGAAAAAAATGGTTATGCCAGGGCCTTTAGCCACTGTGAAAAAACTCCAGATGCATACGCCACCATGGCTTATATGGGACCTGGAGAATTGAACTTGGGTACTTAGGCTTCTCAGGCATGCACCTTAACCACTAAGCCATCTCTACAGTCCCAGTTTTATTTTTGAGCGAAAGGGGCAAATAGAGAGAGAAAATGTGAGAGAGAGTGAGAAAGAGAATTGGTGTTTCAGTGACCTTGACCACTGCAAATGAATTCCAGATGCTTGTGCTACCTTGTGTGTCTGGGTTACATGGGTCCTGGGGAACTGAACCTAGGTTCTCTGGATTTGCAGGCAAGCACCTTAACCATTAAACCATCTCTCCAGCCCAAGGAAATTGTGAAATAATAAATGGGACAGGAAAATCTTGAGATTTTTTTTATCAATGTCTAGTGAAAAAAACTCGGTGGTGAAAAACAGCAGTGATTGATTCTCTTCCCTGTCAGTTGCATAAACTAAGTCAGGCAGTTCTGTTGTGTCTGACATTGGCTCTGAGATCTCCTAAGGCTGTATCTAGCTAAGAACTTATCTGGAACTGGGACCTCCAAAAAGGATTCACTCAAAGTCTGGAACCTGGAATGCCAGGGCCTGGTGTGATCTTTCCCAAGAAGGGCAGATAAACTCTCCATAGGATGAGTATAAGAAGTTTCCAGACATCTGCTGTCATAGCAAGCCAGAGGACCACTTTTGATTCTAGGGATGGGAAGATAAATTGATGATGAGAATAGATTTCTTGGCAGACATATTTGCAGAGAACCTATTAAAAGTTAATGTAATCAAGAGTAGTGGCACAAACCTTTAATCCAAACACTGAGGATGCTGAGATAGAAGTATCACCATGAGTTTCAGGTCAGCCTGGGCTAGAGTGAAACCTTGCCTCAAAACAATTAATGTAAGACCCTTTAAACTCACTCACTAAAATGAAGCCACAGATAGTGAGATTTTATATGTGGGGTTCATTTATTTGTACCATTATGCTTGTGAGCATTAATAATGAATTCTAATGTATTAGTCAGTCAACATTTCTGGTAAAGGGCCAAGTAGTAAGTATTTTAGACTTTTTGAGCCATGCAGTCTCATTTCCAACTACTCACTTTTTGCCATGTTAGAGTGGGAGCCGACATAGACATAATATAAACGAATGAAAAAATAACATCTGACTAATTATTACATAAAAATAAATTAAGTATATAAATTTAAATGATATAAAATATTAATGATAATAATAACAATCAACATAGCTCAGTTGGTAGAGTTCTTGCCTAGCATGCACAAAGCCTTGAGTTTGATACCTAGCACTACATAAAACTAGACCATAGTGGACCAGCAATCCCAACATTTGGGAAGTGGGGGCAGGAGGATCAGAAGTTCAAGATTATCCTTGGCTATATGGCAAGTTAGTGGCAGTCTGATCTACATAAGACCCTGTCTTAATAATGACGAATAATATCAATAATGATGATGATGTGGTGGGCAGGATTTGTCCTATGGGCTACATTTTGCTGACCACTGGTCTAGAAAAATAGTGTTTTGTGGCATTCTAAATGGATTTAAAATCAATTATGTAGGGCTGGCAAGATATCTGAATGAGTAAAAGTGCTTTATGTGCTAGCCTGATGACCTGAGTTCATATTCATATCCCCAGAAACCATGTAAAGCCAGAAACCATAGGAAACATTTGTAATTTCAGTCCTCCTATTGCAAGATGTGAGGGCACAGACACAGAAAATCAGAAAGCTTCCCTTTTTTAAATGTTTTTTTTTTGCTTATTTATTTATTTATTTATTTATTTATTTATTTATTTAAGGGTGACAGATGGAGAAATAGGCTGATAGAGAGAGAGAGAATGGGCATGCTAGGGCCTCCAGCCACTGCAAAGGAACTCCAGATGCATGTGCCACCTTGTGCATTTGGCTTATATGGGTCCTGGAGGATCAAGCCTTGAACGGGGGTCCTTAGGCTCCACAGGCAAGTGCTTAACCGCTAAGCCATCTCTCCAGCCCCAGAAAGCTTTCAGATCAGCTAGCCTAGCATACACAGTGGTAAACAAGAAACCATCAAACAAGATGGAAAGCAAGGAATGGCACCTGAAATTGTCTTCTGATTTCAACATACATGCTGCAGCACACACATGCCTAGACTCACACAAACACACACACACACATACACACAAAGATAATAAAAAGTAATAATGTAGGATTGAAATCTCAGGTTCTAGGAATACCCAATTAGCCATCTGAAATTGGGGCTACTATGACAGTGAACATGTGGTATGCCTATATTTGTTATTTTTAAAATTTATTTATTTATTTGAGAGAGTAAGAGAGGGAAAGAGGCAGACAAAAAGACAGACAAGACAGACAGACAGAAAGACAGACAGACAGACAGACAGACACACACACACACACACACACACACACACACACACACACACACACACACACAGAGAGAGAGAGAGAGAGAGAGAGAGAGAGAGAGAGAGAGAGAGAGAGAGAGAGAGAGAGAGAATGGGTGCACCAGGGCCTCCAGGCACTGCAAACAAACTCAAGACGCATGTACCACCTTGTGCATCTGGCTTACGTGGGTCCTGGTGAATGAAACTGAGGTCCTTTGGGTTTGCAGGCAAATGCTTTAACCACACATCTCTCCAGCCCATATATTTGTTATTTGTGTGCTCATTCTTCTGTCCTAGCACGAAGCACCATGTCTTGAATCTGTGCATTACCTGAGTCAGTCATGGAGGGAGGCCCGGAATTTCTTCTTAGCCTTTTATATTCTGCAAAATTACTTGATGTCCTGGGAGAAAGGATATTCAATATTGTGAAATCCTATTTGGAAAGCAAAGGCAAACAGTGGGATAGTTGCTATTTGCAAAATGCATTTACTATCTTTATGTTCCCACGACTCCAAATATTTGCTTTCTTGGGTTTTGAATAATGAATCAAAAGGAAAACATGATTTCAAAACCTTCTTAATGACTTTTAAGTAGTTACTGATGTTTATTTTTTTGACCTGTGCAGTTTTCTGTACTTAAACCTTAGTACTGAATGAGGTCATTATATATATATATATATATATATATATATATATATATATATATATATATATATGTATATATATAGCAAATGAGACACCAGAATAGAAATTCTTTTTCATCTTGGTGCCCTCTGGGCTTTGTTCTTCTCAGGTGTTAAATGACAAGCACTAAGAGTCTGTAAGAACTAATGTGAAAATAATGAACTTTTTTTTGTTTTGTCATCATATTTCCCAGCCTGCCATGTGGGCCAGGCTGTTACCACCAGCCTATAGAGGGAACAATTTCAGTCCTCTGGTCCCTACCTTGCTGGAGCATAGCTTTTAGACAATGTCTATTTGAAGTATGTAAAGGGATTTGATTTTTTCCCCTAAGGATCCCAGTACACATGGTTCTTATGTATTAAAATAATATTTGACGTTGGCCATTGTGGTGGTTTGATTCTGGTATCCACCATAAACTTAGTTATTCTTAATGGTTAGATTCCCAGCTGATGGAGATTAGGAAATTAACATCTCCTGGAGGCAGTGTATTTTTGGGGTGGGCTTATGGGTGTTATAGCCAGATTCCCCATGCTAGTGTTTGGCACACTCTCCTGTTCCTGTTGTGCACCTGATGTTGGCCAGGAGGTGATGTTCACCCTCTGTTTATGCCATCATTTCCCCCTACCATCATGGAGCTTCCCTTAAGAGTCTATAAACCAAAATAAACCCCTTTGCCCCACAAGCTGCTTTTGGTCAAGAGTTTCCTGGCAGCGATGTGAACCTGTTTGCAACAGGCATCATGCAAACAACACATGATCTGATTAAGATGTGCAATTTCTGCAACACTAGGTATTAGTGGTTACCTGGCCTCCTCTCCATGCCGCTTCACAAAATTCTCTCAACTCCTGGGCCTGCTCTGAGTCTCTCTAGGAATTTTCACTTTTTGTTGAGGTAGAGTCACACTCTAATCCATGCTAACTTGGAACACACTCTGTAGTGCCAGGCTGGACTTGAACTCACAGTGATCTTCCTACCTCTGCCTCTGAGTGTTGGGACTAAAGAGGTTTGCCAACACACCTGACATGGGTCTCTCTAGGAACAGACTCAAAACGAAATGGTGTCCATTCCTTACATTTGTTGAAAGTGGATTTTGCCTTCTGCTGAAGTCCTTTGAAATCCCTGCATCCTGAATATTCATTTTTCATTTTATGATGTTTCCTTCCAGTTCTGAGTACCCCACCTGAAGGTTGGTTCCACCTTCAGACCTATGAGGATTAGGCTTGTTGAACACAGCACAGAACAAGCTTTTTGTCTTGGAGAAGCAATTTTTATTTTATGCCTTTTTTTTAAAAAAGGAAACAATCTACTGTCACCCACAGACTTCTGTTCCCTCAGCAAGCCAGATGATTGTCATGTTCTTATACATATAAAGGTACCATATATTAGATTGGTTAGATTGGTTCTTAAGCTTCTTTCTGGTACCATCTCCTTGAATTCTTATCCTGTTACATTTTACACCATCTCTTTTTAAAATGTTTATGTGTGTGTGTGTGTGTGTGTGTGTTGTGCATGAGTGTGGCTATGTGTAGTTGTATGTGTGTGGTCACATGTGTTAGATGCTTATGCACATGTGTTTGGAGTCCAGCAGTTAATGTTGAATGTCTTCCTCAATCACTCTCCACCTTATTTAGTGAGACATGGTCTTTCATCTGGAGTTCAATTCAGCTGGACTCGCGATCCAGCAAGCCCCAGGGATGCTCCTGTCTCTGCCTCCCCAGCACTGGAATTGCAGGTGCATGCCACTTTGCCAGGCTTTTATTTGGGTCCTGGGGATTGAACTCAGGTTCACCTGTTTGTGTGGCAAGCAATTTGTTGACTAAGCTATTTCCCCCTCCCCTTCACCTTATTTTTTTGAGACAGGATCTCACACTGAATCTGGAACTCATCAATTCACATAGACTAACCGCCCAGCACACTCCAGCTGTCTTCCTGTCCCTACATCCTGAGCAGTGGTATTACAAGCACATGCCACCATGCTAAGCATATTTTTTGTTTGTTTTTCCAAGGTAGGGTCTCTCTCTAGCTCAGGCTGACCTGGAATTCACTATGTAGTCTCAGGATGGTCTCGTGCTCAAAGTGATCCTCCTACCTCTCCCTCCCAAGTGCTGGGATTAAAGGCATGCACCACCACATCCAGCCAGATGTTCAGCATTTTTACATGGGTTCTGGGAATTTAACTCAGGCCATCATACTGGAGAGGCAAGCACATTCCTGAGTTTGCTGTCTTCCTTGCCCCTTTGTCATTGGTAGTTATGTGTTGTGGCTGAAGTGTCTGTCTGATGTTGGATAGCCACAGAGTGACTGTGAAACCAAACATCACTTTTCCTCTATTTTCTAAAAGGCCCAGAGTGGCTTGAAAGTGCCAGTAATGAATTTGTTGAAGGCTTAAAATGACAGTTATTTCATTTCAACTTTCTAGATTACTGTGTAAATTGCCAACTCAGAAAGATTCAGGTCTTGGCAGACAGAAAATGAATGCGTTAAAACATGCCATTCACTTTTCAACATACTTGCCTTCATAGAATCATCCATGTACTTTTCTTGCACACTTCACAATAAATAATTTAAAAAACTTATTCTTTCTATAGACTTCTGAATTTTACCTTGATTATCTCATGGAAAGGTGGGTATACTTTTCCTGTTTTGCAGGTTTTGTTTTTATCTTAAACATAGAACCTACATTAATGCCTTTTCCTATGATATACTGCAAAAATGACTTTACATACAGGGTATACAAATAGGATTATGCATTCAAACTACATTGCTGATGACTAATCAGGAAAAGCAAAGTGCATCTGAGAATATTTTACTCCTTTATTCCTTGAGATATGAAATTCTTTTTTTTATTAGTTTTGTACTCAGTGCATATAGTCAAATTTGTACCATTGTTTGCCTCCTCCCAGACCTCCCCCTTGTGCAGGGACCATCCTTCTTGGGGAATATGGGTCATGCATTGTGGGGTTAGCCATCAGTTATGAGTAGGAGGCAATGTCTCTGTGTATCATGACCCAATGTGTGGCTCTGAAATTCTTTATGCTCCCTCTTCCACAAATTTTCCTGAGCCAAGTTGGGTTCATTTTAGGTCTGCTTCAGTGATGAGGTCTTGGGAGACTCTGTGTCTCTGGAATGTCTGGTTTGATAGGAGTTGATTGTTCTGTTTGTCTATCTCCTTCACCATTGTGCTGCTACCAGGTTCACCAAGAAAACAACACTCTTGCTTGTTTCACCAATTATTCTTAGTTTCAACTGGGGCCCTTTTCAGGTGTGATGGGGTGGTTTTTTTCCTTAGGACCTGGGTCTATCTGAAAAAGAAAAGCAGATTCTCCAACAGAGAGTAAAGATAGCACCAGATAAATGTGATCACTATTATTTTTTTTTTTTAGAAAGAATTCAATAGGTGTGGGCCCTGTTTTAGGCCACGATTGGTGTGAGCTTGATAATTGAGAGCAGGCTCATTTTTGGATATGGTTCTGACTTGTTTCCCAGCTCCAGCTATGGGTTCTGTTCCACTGAGAAGATCAAGAGCAGTTGGTTTCCCACCTTGGCTGTGCACCACTATTGCACTTGTTCTTTAAGACAGTGTTACACAAATGACACATAATGGGATCATTGCTCCTAGAAAACTGACTGTGGATTTTGGCCACTTGGAACTGATTTGTGGGAGGAATGCAGAAGGATTTAAAACCTAGATCAAGAGATGATTTACAGTGCTCTTAACAGAGATTGATAGGCCTTTCTGGTCAGAGTTGAAAGATCTGAATGCAGTAAGAACTGTGGACTTTGTAGGATTGACTTATGAGGGGAAGAAAGAACTTTGCCTGGGCTTGGCTACAAGTAGTGTGTATGAGAGGCTGGCTATATCTTCCCATGTCCTGAGAACTTATGAAGGGTTATGCTGTATAGAAATGAAATGGTGAGAGCAGATAGATATGGCACAGAAGGAAATGAAACTTTCAGGCTGAAGACAGCACTCATTCAGATGCAATCGTCTGAGATATGTAGTGGTTTGAATAGATGGCCCCCAATATATTCAGTTGTTTATTTGTTTACCACCTTGCTGGTGGAATTATCACTGGGTGGATGTTAAGGTGTGGTGATGGGTTTCAGATTTCAATCTAAAGATATACAAATTGTGCCTAGCAGGAGTTCCTGAAGTGTGCTCTGGATTTTGGCTTTAGGCTTATGCTTCTCTCTGTGTGTCTGCTTGGGCCTGTGAAGGCAGGCCAGCTTCTTCTGCCATTATGGAACTTCCCCTGGATCTGTAGGCTTTAATAAATCCCTTCCTTAATAACTGTGCCTTATCTGAAAGTTCATCTCAGTGAACCTGAAGCTGTCTGCTACATAATTTGGTACGGGGAGTGGAGTGAGATGAACCTGACCATGTGGATGTTGATCTTTTGGAACCTTTGTTTTGGAGGAATAGGAATGGACTTGGTGCTTGCAATTGAAGATGTCTTCTGGAGAGGTAAGCCAAGTTTTATGGACTATTCTAATGAGAGTCTGAGAATGCTAAGTACAGACAGCATTGAACTTCGAGGCTTGGCTTATGAGCTTTCTAAGGGGAAGGAAAGACTACAGAGGACTTTTTTGGAACTGGGCTACTGGCATAAGAGCTGGCTGCATCCTGCTGCCCAGACCCAGAGAGTTCTATCAAGGTTAAATTTGTAATGGACTGATGTGCTTGGCTAGTGATATTGGGCTGAGAGATTTAAGATTTTAAGCTGCAAAACCTCAAACAAGTTAAAAATACAGGCACTGAGACTGGTTTTAGGTTACTGAATCTGCTATTGTTAAACACATTAGCAATCTTAAAGGAAGATGGTCCAATTGCTTTACCATGGAAAGGATGCCTGAGGAAAGACTATCATAGAAATGCAAACACCTTTGGAAAGTGTTGACTGGAGAAGGAACCTGCTTTTCAAGGTTATGATTTATTTTGTCTGTGAATTAAGAATATGGCTGTGTCCTACACACCTGGTGTTGGTTGCAGAAGCATGAAAAATGTGAGAAGTGGTCGTGAATTGCATGTGATTTCAGGAACTGATGCTGAGATGTGGCATGAGGTAGGGCCTGATGCCCTGATAGGCTGAAAGAGCCTTTGGAAAATGTGAGGAGTGGTCATTAATTGCACAGAGTTCCAGGAGCTGCTGATGAGATGCAGCATGAGGCAGGGCATGATGCCCTGATAGGCTGAAAGAGCTTTTGGAAGATGGACTGTGGTTTGAATGAAGACCCCAAGATGTTCTGGATATACCAGGACTATGCGAGGGCTACCATAGAGCACATTACTGGCCTGGGATGGAAGTGTTCCCTGGTTACTCTGCCCAACTGGAGGGGCAGAATTGGAAAATCTTGATACTTTGGTTGTATTGGACTTGAACTGCAGAAGTTTGATGTTTGTTTGATGATGGTTGAGCTTGCATTGTTTTAGTTTCTCCTTGCTATGTCTTATGCCAGTTAAAAATGTTTACTCTGTGTCTTTATATGTTAGAAATGTTTAACTTGTTTGATTTTACAGGTCTTAATATGTTAAATTCTTCAAGACTGTGGGGACCTTTGAAATTGAACTGAGTACAATTTACAATGTGTGATGGTTATAAATCCATTGGGGGCCAGGGGCAGAATGTGGTGGTTTGAATAGACAGCCCCCAATATATTCAGTTTTTTATTTGTTTGCCACCTTGCTGGAGGCAGTATCACTGGGTGGATCTTAGGGTGTAGTGGTGGGTTTCAGATTTCAATCTAAAGATATACAAAGTGTGCCTAGCAGGAGTTCCTGAAGTGTGCTTTGGCTTTTGGCTTTAGACTTGTGCTTCTCTCTCTGCCTGCTTGGGCCTGTGAAGTCAGGCCAGCTTCTTCTGCCATTATGGAACTTTCCTTGGATCTGTAAGCTTCAATAAATCCCTTCCTTCATAACTGCACCTTGTCTGAAAGTTCATTTCAGTGAACCTGAACCTGTCTGCTACAACATATTACTATTACTGAGATTGGGTTAGGGGTTTTCCAATGCAACAGCAGAAAGAATGCTGACTCTTTTGATGTGTTTTAATTTTTTTTTTTTTTTTATTGACAACTTCCATAGTTGTAGACAACCCATGGTAATTCCCTCCCCCGCACTTGCCCATTGAAACTCCATTCCCCTTCATTCCCCTTTCCCCTCTCAGCCAGACTCTCCTTTATTGTGATTGCCATCATTTTTTCCTCCTACTATGATGGTATTATGTATGTAGTGTCAGGCACTGTGAGGTCATGGATATACAGGCCATTTTGTGTCTGGAGGAGCATGTTGTAAGGAGTCCTACCCTTCCTTTGGCTCTTACATTCTTTCTGCCACCTCTTCTGAAATGAATCCTGTGCCTTGGAAGTTGTAATAGAAATATCTCTGTGTGAGAAGTTCTCTGTCATATTTTCTCAGCACCATGGTGCCTTCTGAGTCATCCCAAGGTCACTATCATCTGAAAAGAGAAGCTTCTCTAACCAAAAGTGATAGTAGAATTAATATATGGGTATTAACATTAAGAGAAGTGCTTACCAGGCAGTTTGGTGAGCATAGTATATACATTTAGCCAGAATCCAGCAGACATTATACCCTTAGAGCTCATTAATACCTCTGCTGTAAGTTTTCAGTATCAGGCATGTATTTGTGCCCATGTAGCAGGCCTCCAGTCCAATTAAAGAGCAATTGGTTTCCCCCATAACAGACATGCCACTCTTGTACCTGTTGGCTCATTTGGCCTGGCTGGCCAAACTTAAGGCTTGCACTGTCCACTGTTGAGTATCTCCACTGTTGATTTTTCTCTCTCCCATTAAGCTTCATGCAGCATAGCTTTATCCAGCTTCCTGTCAGCTGGTCTACATAGAGGAGGTTTTCAGTTCAATTCCAGAAGGATTCCTCAGTGACCTTACAGCCTAAATATATGGAATCTTCAGCAATAGTGTCTTATCATCTATTCCCGGTGGGAAACCAAGAGCCTCAGCAATGGCCTGTAATTATTTGGGGTTATCAGTGACTTCCCTAATGAAAAACTCACTGGAAGGTATTTCATTCCTGGCACTGAAAATTTTCTAGTAACAGTCTGTGGCTTCTGAGTGTACCATTGTCCAAAAAAGTAGGTTTCCACATGACTTATTTATATCCTTTTAGAATTTGATTAGCCCTCCCTCCACTTTTCCTTTACTGAATCTCTTCCCCTGACCTCACTTAGGCCTTTTCATACCCATTAATCTGTTCTTCTACTTACCTATATACAATACCATCCTATTAGGTCCCCTCCCTCCCTTTCTATTCCCTTTATATCCCTTTTCCAGTTTACTGGCCTCTGCTACTGTTTTTTTCCATACTCACATAGAAGTCCAATCATTTGTAGCTAGGTTCCACATATGGGAGAGAATATGTGATGTATGGCTTCCTGGGCCTGGGTTACCTCCCTAAGTATAATCCTTTCCAGATCCATCTATATTCCTGTGAATTTCATAAGTTAATTTTTCTTTATCACTGAGTAGAACTTCATTGTATAAATGTGCCACATCTTCATTAATACATATCCAATTTTCTCAGTACCATTTGCTGAAGAGTCTGTCTTTTCTCCAATAAGTATTTTTGGCAATTTTTGTCAAAGATCAGGTAGCTGTAGCTATCAAGACTTACTGTGTCCTCTATTTTGTTCTATTGATCTACATGTCTGTTTTTGTGCCAGTACCATGCTGTTTTTGTTACTATAGCTCTGTAATATACATTAGAAATTAAGGTATGGTGATACCAGCAGCCTTACCTTTGTTGCTCAAAATTGTTTTAGATATTCAGTTTTTTTTTTTTTTTTTTTTTTTTTGTTTTTTGGTGCTTCCCAATGAATTTTTGAATTTTTTTTCTATTTCCATGAAGAATGCCCTTGGAATTTTGATGGGGATTGCATTAACTGTGGAGATAGCTTTTGGTAAGATTGCCATTTTCACAAAACTGATTCTTCCAATCCAAGAACAAGGGATGTCTTTCAATTTCCTAGTGTCTTCTGCAATTTCTGTCTTGAGTGTTTAAAGTTTTCATTGTACAGATCCTTCAATTCCTTGATTAGGTTTATTCCAAAGTACTTTATTATTTGCTTTGATGCAATTATGAATGGGAGTGAATCACTGATTTCATTCTCTGTGTGTTTGTTGTTAGCATATATGAAGGCTACTGATTTCTATGTATTTATTTTGTATCCTGCTACATTGCTATAAGTTATCAGCAGCTCTAACAGTTTGCTGGTAGAGTCTTTAGGGTCCTTTATGTATGGAATCATATCATCTGCAAATAATGATAACTTAATCACTTCTCTTCCTAGTTGTATACCTTTTGTGTTTATCTCTTACCTTATTGTTATGACTAAGATTTCCAGTTCTATGTTAAATAAAAGAGGGTCAGTGGACTCTCTTGTCTTGTTCCTGATTTTAGTGGAAAAGCTTCAAATTTTTCCCCTCTGAGTATTCTGTTAGCTGTAGACTTGTCATAAATAGCCTTTATTAATTGAGATATGTTCCTTCTAGTCCCAGTCTCTGTAGAACTTTTATCATGAAGGGATATTGGAATTTTTCAAATGCTTTTTGTGTATCAAATCAGATGATTATGTGATTTTTTTGTCCTTTGGTCCACTTATATAATGTATTACATTTATCCATTTGTGTATGTTGGAACATCCCTGCATCTCTAGATACTGCCTACTTGACAGGGATGAATGAACTTTCTGATATATTCTTGCATTCTGTTTGCCAATATTTTGTTGAGAATTTTTGCATCTATGTTCATGAGGGAGATTGGTCTGTAATTTTCTTTTTTGTTCTATATTTATCTGGTTTTGGTATCAGAGTGATGCTGGCTTCATAGAAGGTGTTTGGTTGAATTATTTTCTTTTCTATTTTATGGAAGTTTTTGTGAAGCATTTTGTGTTAGCTCTTCCATGAAGGACATGTAAAATTCACCAGCAAATCCACCTGGGCCTGGACATTTTTTATTTGGAATACTTTTTGTAACTGTTTGGATGTCCATATTTATTACAAATCTATTTAAGTGGTTAATTTTATCTTGATTTCATTTTGGTAGGTCACCTGAGTCAAGGAAATCATCCATTTCTTTCAGATTTTCAAACAATGGAATATATGTTCTTGTAGTATGTTTCTATGGTTTTTAATTTTCTCTTGTATGTATTGTAATGCTGCCATTTTCATCTCTAATTTTATTAAGTTATATCTTTTCTCTCTTTTGGTCAGATTTGCTAAGGGTTTATCAATCTTGTTCATCCTTTCAAAGAACCAACACTTTGTTTCATTGATTTTTTGGATTTTATTAGAAAATATGTATTTTATTTATTTATTTATTTATTTATTTGAGAGAGAGAGAGTAAGGGACAGAGAGTGAGTGAGAGACAGAAAGAGAGTGAGAGAGAGAAAATTGAAGAGCCAGGGCCTCCAGCTACTGTTAACAAACTCTAGACGTATGTGCCCCCCTTGTGCATCTGGCTTACATGGGTCCTGGAGAATTGAACCATGATCCTTTGGCTTTGTAGGCAAATGCCTTAACTGCTAAGTCATCTCTCCAGCCCTTTTGGATTTTTTTCTTTGTTTCTATTTCATTAATTTCTGCCCTCATCTTTATTATTTCTTCACATCTACTGATTTTTTGTTTGCCTTGTCCTTCATTTTCCAAGTCCATAAATTGAATCATTAAGTTGTTTACTTGTGTCCTTTGTAATTTCTTAATATAGGCACTTAAAGCTGAACATTTCTCTCTTAGGACTGCCTGCACTGTGTCTCAAAGGGTTTGGTATATTGTGTTCTCATTATCATTTCATTTTATGAGTTTTTTTTTTATTTCTTTCTGTATTTCTTCATTGAACCATTCATCATTTAGTAGTGTATTGTTTAGTTTCCATGATGTTGTGTATGCTCTATAGCTTTTATTGCTGTTGATTTGTAGTTTAATCCCATTGTGATCAGATAAAGTGGAAGGAATTATTTCAATTTTCCTGTATTTCTTAAAATTTTCTTTGTGTCCTAATATATAGTCTATTTTAGAAAATGTTCCATGTGCTGCTGAAAAGGATGTGTATTATGCAGCATTTGGATGAAATGTCCTGTATATATCTGTTAGGTCCATTCCTTCTATGACCTCATTTAGTCCAGATGCCTCTCTGTTTATTTTTTGCTTGGATGACCTGTCAATTGATGAGAGTGTGTTGTTGAAGTCACCCACTACAACTGTGTTTTGTGTTATTGGTGACCCTAATTCCGGTAGTGTTTGTTTGATTAAATTGGGAGCCCCCAAGTTAGGTAAGTATATGTTTAGGATTATAATGTCCTCCTGTTGGAGTGTTCCTTTACTCAATAGAAAGTGAGCTTCCTTATCTTTCATAATGTTGGCCTGAAGTCTACCCTCTAGATATTAGTATAGTGATACCTGCTTGTTTTCTAGGCCCATTTGCCTGAAATACTGTTTTCCAACCTTTCACTATAAGATAGAGTCCATATTTTGTAGCAAGGTGAGTTTCTTGGAGACAATTAATGAAAACATCCTGCTTTGTAACCCAGTCTGCAAACTTGTGTCTTTTGGTTGAGGCATTTAGTCTGTTATTTTTGAAAGGTGTGCATTTATTTTTGCCATTTTTCTTGTTTTATAGTTCTTCTAGTTTTACCTTTGCTCTCTTGTATTAACTAGTATTTGAGTATGGTTTGTTCTTTTTTCCAGGTTCATTATATATGTGCTTTTCTTTCTCTTCATCATGGAGAATCTTTTCAAGTATTTTCTGTAGAGCTGGTTTTGTCTTCAAATATTCCATTAGCCTGTTTTTGTTGTAGAATGTCCTTATTTCTCCATCCATTTGAATGGAAAGCTTTGCAGGATAAAGTAACCTTTGTTGACAGTTGTTATTTTTCAGAACATGGAATACATCATTCCAAGTCCTTCTGGGTTTTATTGTTTGTGTTGAGTAATCTGCTGTGTTCCTGATGGGCTTGCCTTTGTACATGACTTAATTTTTCTCACTAACTGCTTTCAACATATTTGGATTGTGTGTTTTGTAGTTCAATTAATATATGATGGTGATAGGTTATTTCCTGATTTTGTCTGTTCAGTATTATATAGGTTCCTGTAACTGTATTTGTATCACTTTCCCTACTTGGGGGCGGTTTTCTTCTATAATTTTGTTGAAAATATCTGTTATGTCTTTAGAGTTAATTTCTTCTCCTTCTACTGTACCCTCAATTCTTATGTTTGATCTCTTCATAGTGTAATATCTTGAAATTCCCATTCATGCCTTCCTATTAGTTTGTGTTTCTCTTTGTTGGACTGTATTAGATCTGGCACCTTGTCTTTTAGTTTAGATATTCTGTTGTTTGCTTGATTCATTCTACTTTCTACACAGTTTTCTATTTGACTTACTCTGTTTTTCATTTCTAGTATTTCTGATTGATATTTTTCATTATTGATGTTTCCTTACTCATGTTTTGTATTGACCAACTTATTTCATTGAGTTGGTTTCCTGTGTTTTCTTGTGATTCCTTCAGGAGTTTTTTTTTCTTCTTCTTCTTCTTCTTTGATATCTTTGATTTTTTTTCAAATATAGATATAATAATTTTTTTGAAATATTTGTCAGGAATTTTCTAAAGTAGTCTCACTGAAGGTCACTTATGAATTTATGATTTTGTTGGGATTGTTTTGTCTTGATTTTTTTTGTATTTTTGTATTACAATGTAGAGATTTTTACATCTTGAGTTAATTTGATGGTTGGTGTCTCTAAGTATCTTCAGGATTCTTAGTTGTATAAATACAGGTTTATATATCTTTAGTATAGGCATTTAAGGTGCCAGATGTAGCTCTTATACTCCAAGGTAAACAGCAGAAATGACTGTAGGTATTGAGTTTGCCTGCTATTCAAGTATTATAGTAGACTGGGTGAAGACAATTACTGGTAATTCAAAAATTCATCTGAGCAATATAGACATTCAGTCAATGTCAGCACAGAGTATTTATACAAGTGTGGAGATTAAACTCAACAGATAATCTAGTAAACCAAAAGTCCCTTAGGCTGTGTGTTGCCCCACATCCTTAATCCTGTCAACTAGGAGGTTGAGATTTCTAGTCTGAAGTGGGTTCCACATCAGCCTGGGCCCAGTCAGTACCTGCCCCCAATAATGACAGAAGAAAATGACAAAGTCCCTAAAAATGAGGAAACATTAAAGACAACAATAGGTGACACCAAAGTACAGCTTATTTGAGAAGGGTAAAGCCAACCAAGAATATATCACTCAAATGTCATACATAACTTTCCTGACATAGAGAGATAAGCACTTCCAGTGCAGGCTTATGTATCTGGCTTTGTATAAGTAGGCCATATTACCTTTTGGAAAGGCTTCCAATCTCACCAATTCTGAGTGCCCATCTTGATCCCTCTCAGAGCAGAGTTGCTGGGGGTTGAATGAGTTCTCCAGATATTCACGGCCCTGTTGGCTGGGGAATGGGAGACTTTGCAGAGTGCTTGGAGTCCTACTGGAGCTGCTCAGCTGGTCCCCTTTGTACTGTTTTTCAGCAGCTCCTCAGCTGATTTCTGTCTTCTTCCCTTTCAGGGTTCTTGCCTTTTGAGGAGGCTAATGTAAGTGGAAAATTCCCTCATCTTGTTTCTGCTCCTGCAGCTCTATGCCTCCAGCTGGACAGGTTCATGGATCAGGTTTGCTGGCACCTATGTGGGATTCTGGCCTACTTCTTCCTTTCTAGAAGATGATGATCTCTCCTACTTCTGTTCTGTGGTTGATAATAACTTATACACCTTTACTTTTCAGTAGAAGAGTGTATTTCGCTGTGTTTCTGTTTATTTCCCTCCCTAGGCTGCTTTGGTGTGTCTAGTATGCTGCCATCTTACCCAGAAGTCCTCTGCTGACTCTTTTTAAAGTAAGGGACAGGAATGGTAAAAGAGTGTCCTGTTCTTTAAGTCCGGCTTTATTCCCCCCTTAACAAAATTTGGTGGTCCACGTGGTAATATGAAAGTATAAAACATGCAGGAAAGGGTCATTGGTTTTGCAATACAGTTATTTGGAGATGGCCCCTAGTCAATGTGGAGCATAATCCCTGAATAGAGGCCATGGCATGGATGAATCATGGGTTGCAGTGGAGACCACAGCCAACTCTATAGGATGGATGCCAAGGAGAGCTGATGACACCAGACTGATTGTTCTCTAGGCTGTAAGCGGCCTAGATGATAGAGCATAACTGGACCCTCAGAGACTGGTTAGAGATGTTGAACTTGAAGCTACAGAACTTGATTTTTGCCCTGTTTATTTTAGATCTTGCATTGGTTCAGTCCTCATTTGCTATTCTCAATGCCATCTTTTGCAGTGGGAATGTTTGCTCTATGTCATAATTCTGTTATTATTTTTTGTAGCTCACAGTTAAGAGACTTTGCATTAAAGGATATCTGAACAGTATTGGGATTGATAAAACTATGGGGCTTTTAAACTTGGACCAAATGCATTGCATTTTAAATCATGGATGATTATCAGTTTATTGGAACAAGGGATGGAATGTGGTGGTTTGAATTAGATGTCTCACATTAATTAATGTGTTCTGAATGTTTGATTACTAGTTGATGACAATTAGGGAGGTAGAGCCTTTCTGGGGGAGGTGTGTTGCTGGGGATGGTCTTGATGATTTATTAGCTCTAGCTTGCCAGTGTTCATTCAACTCACTCTTTCCACCTGCTGTGGCAGAGGTGATGTCTAGTCTTGCTTATGCATTGTTTCCCCTGCCATTGCAGAACTTCCCTTCAAGACTGTAAGGTAATAATAAATCTAATAAATCCTTTTCTTCCTTAAGCTGCTTTTGGTTGGGTGCATTGTGCCAGAAACAAGAAGGTAACTGCAACACCAGTCCTAACCCTAGCACTAACCCTGGCCCTAAATTAAATTGTAGTCCTAGCCCTAACTCTAACCCTAACTCTAGCCCCAGCCCCAGACCTAGTCCTATCTCTAGACATATCCCTAGTCCGAACCCTAACTCTAACCCTAATATTAACCCAAACCCAAGCCCTAGACCTAGCTTTAGCCCTAGCCATAGGAAATGTTGAATATATGTAAAAGTTAATTCAGTAGAATATTGGGCCCCATATATAGTTTTTAACTTAATCAGCTTAACCATTATTGACTGATAGCCAAATTTGATTCATCTTGTTTATCTATATAATTTATCTATTTAATTTCCCATCCTGCTCTCATTTTGAAGTAAATTCCAAACATTATTTCATATAATAGTATCCTTACACATAGAAGGAGTCTTAAACATTTGGGCAAAATAAAGTACCATTAAAATATTAGTTACCAACTGCTATGATGTGAGAATGAATAAATAAAATGGCCTAAGGTAAAATGTGAACCTTATGACATGAAATAAAACTTTGAAAAAATTAGAATTAAATATAAATGGAGATCCTGAATATATATATATATATATGTGTGTGTGTGTGTGTGTGTGTGTGTGTGTGTGTGTGTGTGTTTGTGTGTGTTTTGAGGTAGGATCTCACTCTAGCTCATGCTGACCTGGAATTTACAGAATTCACTATATAGTTTCAGAGTGGCCTCGAACTCATGGCAATCCTCCTACCTCTGTTTGCCACCTGAATGCTGGGATTAAAGGCATGCAGCGCCACACCTGGCTAAATGAAAATATTTTAAATACAGCCAGCCTCAGAATTACAATGATTTGACTTTAGATTTTTTTTCTCTTTGCCATGGTGCAGAAGTAATACTCACTAACCGCTGTCCTTGGGGATTGAAAGTTGGATTTATTCCTGGGCTAGTAGTATCTTATGATTCTGGGAAGTACATCTCCAATTCAGCCACATGATCATGAAGCAAACCACCAATACTGTGCAGCAGGTTTTTTTTTTTTTGATCTTGAATTTGGCTTTTATTTTTAAATATATTAAGCATAGAACTGTCACAGAACAGAAAATAATAAAACACAAAGGAATTTTCAAACACATTTTAAGCTACACACAAAAATTAAAAGGCTAGCATAGACCCAAAGTGCGGGAAATAGTCCATAAAATTCAATTTACTAACCTACATATTTTGAAAGAGAAATTCTTCTCACATTTTCCAGCGTACCAACAGGTTTCTAAAGGGTCCTGGTTTGTTTTAATAGGTAAAGAACTCAAATCTAGTTGCTTAAAGTGATCAGATTCATTTTTGATAAAACTACCATGCCCTTAAGCTTACTATCAGAATTATAAAAATATGAGCTCAAATAGGTATGCTGTCCAAAATAGAAATATCTTAACTGATACTTCTAAATGATCATGGATATTGCACTAAAATCAGTAACCCCTTACCTGATTTCCATTTATATGGAAAGTTAATTTTCTTTTTGAAATAAATGTAATATTAACCTAATTATAATCACACTTCAAAATATAAAGGCACAGACAGAAAAAATAGTTTAATACTACACTCAATGTTTCCACTGTGAAAATAAGGTGGAAAAAAATAGAATCTAAACTGCTTTTTATAATTTAATCTTAGGGTTACTAAAGAGTGGGGATTAAAAGGTAACAGTAGGAGATACAATCCTTTCCAAATAATTTAGAAAAATCGATCTTTTACATAGGATACAAGTGCATTGTCCCATCTATAAGTTTCAACTACCATTTCCACTCACTGGAAATACCTACCTGACATATAAACAATCAAGACAATGTACAAAAAATATATATTGCTCCTATAACTTACAATACACAGAAAAATACCTACAAAAATGGAAATATTTATCCTTTTAGCTTTCCAATAAATTAGCGAGAAATTTTAGCCCATTCCACATTTCCTTCTAAATAAAGACTAAAGATTTTAGGGTGGTTCACTCCTATCTCTGTTAGCTTGACATATGTTTTACCTCACAGTATACATGGCATCGCTTAATTCAGCAACAGAAAGGCACAATTAGCCAGCAATCAAGTTCAGTACCTGCATCATTAACCCAATGTCCAAAATTGTTGCAAAAAAAGTACATTCAACACAGTGTATAGAACTTAAAAAACCAAAAAGGAATCAAAACCCCAATTTTCCTGAAAATTTGGTCCATTAAAAATGCCTCCCATGTTCAACATCATGGATAACATGAAAGGTGATGGCAGTGTAAAAAGAGGCATTGAGTCAGTATGTGGTAGCATGTGAATTCTCCTCTAGAAAGTGTTAATTCGGTTAGGAAATGGCTCCCATCATAAGTAAATGTGAAGCCTATTTGTTAACAACATACCTGCATTAATCTCCAATACACAGCTGTGCAGCAGGTTTTGTTGCAAAGCTGGTGTGGTAGTTTGAATGTAAAGTGCCTCAAAGTTAATCCCAAGCTAATGGAGGATTGTTGGAGAAGGCTTGTCACTGGGGTTTTATAGTCCAGCTCTGCTTGCCAGTTCTAGTTTGTTCACTCCTGCTACTTCCTCCATGCTGATATATGATGATGATAGTCCATCGCCTGGCTATGCTATGCTTTCTCCATCATGATGAAACTTTCCTTTGAAACTGCAAGCTGCAATAAACCCTTTTCTTCCATAAGCTGCTTCTGGTTAGGTATTTTCTCCTAGCAATGGAACAGTAACTGCTACTGATATGATGTCCATTCAACTTTCCACATTAATGTCAACACATAACCCTGCCATGAGTCAAGGAATATCTGTAGTCATCTTGTAAATAGATAAATGAAATAGTCTATAAGTCTAGCCTCAAATATGTGTATAAATGTTAATGGAAATATTTGTGATAATAGTCAGATAGTGGAAATGAAGTGAATGTCCATCACCTGATGAATGAATGAACAAATATAGAATAGTATTTCACCATAAAATGTAATTGAGTACAGGATACATAAGACTAGATTCAAGAGGACATTGAGGGCTGAAGAGATGGCTTAGTGGTTAAGCGCTTGCCTGTGAAGCCTAAGGACCCCAGTTCGAGGCTCGGTTCCCCAGGTCCCATGTTAGCCAGATGCACCAGGGGGCGCACGCATCTGGAGTTCTTTTGCAGAGTATGGAAGCCCTGGCATGCCCATTCCCTCTCTCTCCCTCTATCTGTCTTTCTCTTTGTGTCTGTCGCTCTCAAATAAATAAGTAAAAAAAAAGTTAAAAAAAATAATTTAATAAAAAAGAAAGAGGACATTGAGGCAAATCATTTCTTGGTGTCACAAGATTTATTTAACACCAGGAAAGAGAATGATGGAGTTTCAAGCAAAAGGAAAGTAGCTCTGAGATGCTTAATGAATGAAGGGTTGTTGTTTTAAGGTTTATTGGGAAGAATCTTTTCTTCTTCTTCCTCTTCTTTTGAGGTAGGGTTTCACTCTAGCCCCAGCTGACCTGGTATTAACTATGTAGTCTCAGGGTGGCCTCAAATTCACAGAGATCCTCCTACCTCTGCCTCCTGAGTGATGGGATTAAAGGCATGCACTACCATTACCGGCTTTCCCCCCAAAGTTTCTTTTTATTTACTTTTTTTTTTTTTTAATGAGACAGAGAGAATGAATTGGCCTGTCAGGGCCTCTAACCACTGCAATCAAACTCCAGATGCATGAGCCACCTCGTGCACAAGTGCGACCTTGCACATGCCTCACCTTGTGCATTTGGTTTATGTGGGATTTGGGGAGTTTAATGTGGGTCTTTAGGCTTTGAAGGCAAGTACCTTAACTGCTAAGCCATCTCCAAGCCCTCAGGAGGAATCCTAATGTAAAGGATGGGGCTTGCAAGGGACCTGAGGGATTTAAGGTTAAGTTTGGCTCATGTGAACTAAGTCAAGGTGACCCTGATCTGGTTATATGAAGCACCTTGTAATCACCTCTGAGAAGTGAGGATTACAATGTCGTGTCTCCACCAAGAACTAGGTGGGAAAATACAGACTTTGTGACTTTGACTGGGAGGAGGCAGCTTGCTTGCTTGCTGTCTTCCTTCCTTGCTTCCTTCCTTCCTTCCTTCCTTCCTTCCTTCCTTCCTTCCTTCCTTCCTTCCTTCCTTCCTTTCTTCCTTCCTTCCTTCCTTTTTTTTCTTTCATTCATTCTTTCTTTCTCTTTCTTTTTGAAGTAGGGTTTCACTCTAGCCAGGCTGACCTATAATTCAGTATGTACTCTCAGGGTGGCCTCAAACTCATGGTGATCCTCCTACCTCTGCCTCCCGAATGCTGGGATTAAAGGCATGCACCACCATGCTTGGCAGCTTTTTTTTCTTTTTTAGAGCAGGGTCTCATGCTAGCCCAGGTTGATCTGCAAATCGTTGTGCAGCCCAGGCAGGCCTTGAACTCACAGTGATCTTCTTACTTCACAGACCTGGTCATACTGGAGAACCTATCACATCTGTGGAGAGGGGAAAAGAGAGGCAGCTTGCCTAAATTTAACAGAGAGCATATAGGTGAACCTTTAAAATGTTATGCTATATAAAATAAGTCAGTCACAAAATATTGCTTATATTATATGATCCCATTCATATGTGATATCCATAGTAGGTGGAATGGCATGGAAAGAGGAAGTAGTCTAGAGAGAGACCAGAGATGCAGGTAGAAGGCATGGACATATTGCTAAGGGGTATGGGGCTTATTTGTCCTGGTATCCATGGAAACTTTGGAGCAGAACAACTCAGTGGTAGACAGGTCTATGGCAAAGGTAATGGAGCTACAATAATTCCTAGAAGAAGGAGGACAGGAGGGTCACAAGACTCTAGGGATTCTACCTACTTTTCCCTCTCCCCAGATATAATTGATTTTGGGAGATACTAGATTATCCAAGAAGTAGAAGGTTAATTGGAAGAGAGTCCATGATGCAGCCTTCATGAGGTTGTATTCTAGTGCAGCGTGGGATTTTGTGATAATGCAACTCACTTACTCATGCTCCCTTAAGAAACCACTTACCTGTGCTGTATAAGTAAGCCCCCATAAACTCATTGGTTCATCAAGTTGAACTTTGGTGTAATTGTGCTTTGCTCTGTAGTTTGATGCTTTACAAGTGGTGAGTATTCTGTGTTAATGTCTGCCCAGAGGAAAAATTCATGTAACAACCAGGCTAACCTCAGTTTACAGCACTTCATCTGCCTTAGACTCCTGAGTGCTGAGATGATACATGGTAGCCACCATACTGCTATGGGAATTACTGTGCCTTTGAAAGCAACAGAGCCTTTCTCGGCTTCTGGCTGAGCAATAGCTCAGGAGCTTTGGTGCCAGATGGTCACAACCACATAGAGCCTCCACTGATTTCTGGATTCTTGTTTTATAAATTTCAATAAATGAAGCCCACAGACCAGAGGATGCAGTTTAGAAAGATTTTATGATAGAGATTATAGAGATAGAGCTTAAGGGAAGGAAAGAATACAGACCTTCTGCCCAAGACAGGGCAGGAGTGGAATTCTGGGAAAATTAGAAAGCCTACCTAAACATTCATATTAGGTCTTTTTTTTGTTTGTTTGTTTATTTGTTTTGTTTTCTCAAGGTAGGGTTTCACTCTAGTCCAGGCTAACCTGAAATTCATTATGTAGTCTCAGGATGGCCTCAAACTCATGGTTATACTCCTACCCCTGCCTCCTAAGTGCTGGGTTAAAGATATGCACCACCACCCCTGGTTCATAATGGCTCTTTTAGGGGAGTTTTTTTTTTTTTTTTTTTTGGATGGGGGCCGAACTGGTCAGTTCAGTCTCTATGCCAGGTGGCTAGGTGCTGCCAGGTTCTTAGGAAGGAAGTAATCCCTTTGCACTCCTGAGAAAAAGAGATAAGGCCAACACATGAGGGCATGATAGACACTCCATATTCAAACTACCACACCAGCTTTGCAACACAACCTACTGCACAGTATCAGTGGTTTATTTTGTGATCATATGGTTGAGTTAGAGCGGTGTTGCCCAGCATCCTAAGGGAGGACTCTATGGTACTAGCCCAGGAAGAAATCCAAATTTCCTCTGGTGAGGTTTTGGGGGAAAGAGATAAGGAAACAAAACAAAACAAAACAAAACAGATTCTCCCATAAAGGCTCAAGGACATTTTTCTCTTACACTTTCAGTGCCTCGTCACCCTTAAACTGTCTCAATACCCAGGTTTTTATGGGCATTTAAAAAAATATTTTATTTTATTTCCAAGGAGCGACACACAGAGAGAGGGGGGAGGAAATGATCACACTAGGGCCTCTTTCCAGTACAAATGAACTCCAAATGCATGTGCCACTTTGTGCATCTGGCTTTAGGTGGGTACTGCAGAATTCAACCCTAGGCTGTCAGGTATTGCTAGCAAGTGTCTTCCATTGCTCTGAGCCATCTCTCCAGCCCATTGTTATGGGAATTTCTGAGGACTAAAGTATTTTACTAAGTTATTTCCAAAAATAAAATGGAATTTCTACTGGCACCAGTGGTATCTGTGTGGCCAATTCACTTTACCCCTTGCCAGGACTCTGTTATTGAACCATTTAATAGCTTTTTAGCAAATACTCATAAGATGTCAAACGGTGTGCCAGGTGCTGTTTGTAAAACAAAACAAGGAAACTCACCCTTCTACATCTGTCTGCTCTAATAACACTTCTCAGTTTTTGACCTTGTCAGGTAGCTATTCATACCTCTGTCTCTTTTACCCTCTTAGGCAGGCAGGCATTTATTTGTGTCTACTCACTAACACCAGGCTTGCAGTCAACCTTGAACCCCCTTCATCCCTCTCCTATTTTACATGTTTTATTTCCTACAGGCTGGGAAAACAGATAACCATCCTCATTAGGGTTATGAATTAAATGAGATGACTTTGATTCATCTACTACTGGTATCCATTCTCGCAAATAGAAGTACAAATCATTTTTTGGCCATATTTTATTTAGCTTTATTTATTATTTCTTCCAAGATGAGTTTTCCCTGAAAGTCCTAAAGGGAAAGGAGCCTTGTAACGATGTGGCAGGACATTTTCTAAGAAATACTCTTTGCTAGTAGAGTCTGTCATCATAAGCTGAAGACACATACAAAAGTTCTTCTTTTAGTAACTTTTAAGGTGATACATGGTGAGCAGAAATGAGATTTCCTTTCAAATCAGTGTTTCATAATTTCTGTCTCTAAAGGAAACTAGTTTGCTCAGGACCACATTGCTAAGTTGAATTGTTTCTTTTATGGGGCTGCTATTTAGGTGTTTTCAAGTTTATTTTAGATAACAACCATCACCTTCACCTTCCTTTTTCTCTAGGATAATTGGCTTTATTAACACAGAACAATTTATGCCAACAATAGCAGTATATAATTGTGTTATTATCACAAATAAAATTATAACACTCCCTCCCACTTTGAGGCCTTGGGCATTCAACTCAGGGCCTTATCCATGCTAGACAAGCACTGTACTTCTGAACAACAGCATCAGTCTCTCTTTTCCTTATATTGTCATTTTATTAAAAAAAAAAAAAAAAAAAAAACAGCCAGGAGTGGTGGTGCACGTCTTTAATTCTAGCACTTGGGAGGCAGAGGTAGGAGGATCACTGTGAGTTCAAGGCCACCCTGAGACTACATAGTGAATTCCAGGTCAGCCTATGCCAGAGTAAGACCCTACCTAGGAAAAAAAAAAAAAAAAGAACAACAAAATCTTGCCACCTTACAACCGATTTTTAACAGGTTGTTCAGGAATAACAGTGTGGAAAAATAAAGTGTGGATTGGAATGTCTGATCAATATGCTGAATCAAACCAGTCATGTTTATAATTCTGAAAATTCACCAGTGTTTTTTTTCTGACTTGGCTCCCTGGAAATACATCTTCTTCAGTTCTACCCATGACTGCCACAGTAGCAGTGCTGGGATCAGAACCCACACCACATTGAAAAATACCAAATAGACCCCAAAGTAGGGCCAACTATTGGTGTTGAGTCTGGGGCTTCTGATAAGCCACTCTGGGAAGAAGGTCATCCAGCCACCTTAGAGTGCGCAGGTGCACAGGGCGATCTGTATGAAGTGCTGATAATATTTCTCTCTAACTATAGCATAAATGAGGAACAAGGCCAGAAGCCCATCCAGGATAACTGTCAGAATTTCCAAAGACGCAATGGTTGGATCAAAATAAAGCCATCTTGCATCAGCTTTGCCATATTCTTTTTATTTATTTATTTATTTATTTATTTGAGAGCGACAGACACAGAGAGAAAGACAGATAGAGAGTCTTGGTGATTTTCTGATGCTAGTTAAGAGTTTAAATTACATATGCTTTGGAAAATATACTCTACCCCCTTGTTTAAGAACTTGATCTTTTTTCCCCTTTAATTCCCAAAGTTTCAGTACTGCAGAAAACAAAATAAAAGTTTTTTTTTTAAATTATTTATTTATTTATTTGAGAGCGACAGACACAGAGAGAAAGACAGATAGAGGGAGAGAGAGAGAGTGGGCGCGCCAGGGCTTCCAGCCTCTGCAAACGAACTCCAGACGCGTGCGCCCCCTTGTGCATCTGGCTAACGTGGGACCTGGGGAACCGAGCCTCGAACTGGGGTCCTTAGGCTTCACAGGCAAGCGCTTAACCGCTAAGCCATCTCTCCAGCCCAAAAAGCTTATTTTTTTGAAGTAGGGTCTCATTCTAGCCCAGGCTGAACTGGAACTCGCTCTGTAGTCCCAGACTGGCCTCAAACTCCTACCTCTAACTCCCAAGTACCAGGATTAAAGGTGTGTGCAGCCATACATGGTAAAATTTTTAATTTTTTAATTAATTAATTTATTTGCATGCATGCGGGAGACATGCCAAGGTCTTTTACTAATGCACACAAAAGTTGTCCAGCTTTACATGGGTGGATGTGGAAGTAAACCTGGATTGGCTAGCTTTTTTTTTCTCTATAGGGAAAAAAGATTTTATTTTCAAGGATTTATGCAGACAACAGTGAATAAAAAAACTGTATTTCAACTATAAAGAGAGACTGACTTCATTTTGTCCTGGAATACAAGGCTATGGTGATGCCAGTTTTAATTTGAGACAATATTGCTATCTTCATATCTCCATCCCTAAAATACTCCCTCAGGGAACTTTGAATCATTTTTAGTCAAAAATATGATACATCAACCAAGACAAGGCATAGGCTAAACCAAGTTCTATACGCTGCTTACACAAAGTCAAGAATGAACTAGGGTGTGTCGTTGCTCCTCTGTCACCTCATGCACTTTTTGGTACATTCCGATTCAGCTTCCGAGTTCAGGCCATGCAGGAGGCCGCCCCACATGGGTTTGAATTAGAACTGTACAATGTAACTAGCATAAAATATGAAGCAGATCTAAACACCAGACCCACAAGCCCTATTAGAAAACAAGTCATTAAAGCTCAAAATAACAAGTGCAAAACACGCTGAACCTGCCTCCAAGGAATGACGTTCCACTTGGCCAACAGGTCTCAAGCACACACCCACAAGGTGTAATTCTTTCCCATTGCAATGATTTCCCTTCTCTGACGTGAAAGTTCCTCAGAAGTGACCACGGAAAACACACAAACCACTGAAAATTTCTTACCCTGTGGACCAGCTCCTGAAGAGAGAACAGCCACAACTCTGAGATGATGACACAGAGAGGGTTTACTCGGTGACCTTCTCTTCTAGAACTCCTTAAAGCACTAAACTGCGGATGATAGAGCCTAACTTCTTAGCAGTTTTTATTTGTTTGGAGTAGGTAGGCAAGATCATTTGTCACATTTGTGGAGTCAACCACAGCGAACCTGTCCATAAAGAAACGTGACTGCAAGAGACAGTTCAATGGGAAGATCTATGTCTACATTTGCTGGCTGTCATTTTGGACCTGCATTTTTTTTTTTAATCAAGCTGTAGGCTTCATAAGTTCAACAGTTCCCTTGCAGACTGATAGGAGCAGGAAAAAGTGCAAAAGTCTTCCCTCAAATGTTGAGTCATCTAAAATGATTAGCTCAGGAGTTAAAGCCTTTCACTCTCAATTGCAAAACTCCATTTTCCTTGACTCAGTAAACATCTCATTTTATTAATGGACTCTGAGGTGTCCAAACATGGCAATGGACACCAGCAACTTCTCTCCATTTCAGTCTCTCATATTCTTCATAGTAAATAGACTTTCCAGAAACAATGACAGAATACTGCAATATGAAGAAAACTGAGTTGGCCAAGAAAAACAATCAACTAAAAATTGCCTTAACAGAAACTTAAAGAATGCTTGTATCTTTTTGTTTGTTTGTTTGTTTGTTTGTTTGTTTTTAGGTAGGGTCTCACTCCAGCCAAGGCTGACCTGGAATTCACTGTGTATTCTCAGGGTGGCCTCAAACTCACAGCAATCCTCTTACCTCTGCCTCCTGAATGCTGAGATTAAAGGTGTACACCACCACACCTGGCTCTCTTTTATAACATGACAATTTTTTTATCTATCTAAACCTTCATCACAATCAATTCTTATACTAGATTAAATAACTAGGATATGAATTGACATACTAATTATAATTTTAAATATATTAATCAATTATTTGTTCAATAGTTTCTTTCCCCCTAGTGTTGGTATTTATAACTGTGTAACAGCGTTTAGTGCTAAGTAACTTAGATAATTAATAAAAAAAAAAAAGAAGCTTTAGGAAATAGCAATGGCTGATTCATTTCTATATATCATCCAATTGACTGAAGTCTTTTTGGGGGGATAGTGGTAAACAGAAGATGTTTTCACGTCTCAGTCACTGCTCACTAGTCTCATCACAGATAATTCCCAAATCTCACACACTCTCAGATGCTCCTGGCAAACTGATGCGACCAGCACACCACAGGCTGCTTCATCTGCTCCCGGTGAGCCATGCCATCTATATTCCCAGATGGGGATAAAGGGCAGGTTTCTAAAGCCGACCCATTTCTTGGCCTTTTACATAACTCTCATTCCCATTACTTATCCTCCCTCCCCCATTTGCCAAATCCAAAATCAACCAGTGGAAAAAGTCAAGTCTGGAAAATTCTCTCTGCTTTCAAGAAGTCTTGGCATAGCCTATGGGTTTCCATTTGAAAAAATCCTGAAGGACTGAACAACAAAATAGGTACCAGGTTGTGTATTTGTTTGTTTTCAGCAGTGTTGGGGAAATCCCAGGGCCTTGAGAATGCTAAGCAAATGCTCTACCACTGAGCTACAACCCCAACCCAGGTGACAGGTTTTTAAGTAGGAGGCTTGTACTTGTATCCCCGAGGGTTGAAATCTATTTGGACACAGATGCTCACTGCTGAGGGCTGGTTTGCACACAGGTCAGAGAAGTTGGCTTTCTGAAGTCCTCTGAAGCTTCCTGTTCATGATCATGAGGAGATCCTGTGCACAGGGCAGGGGGAGATGCTCTGGTGTCATCCTGGGGACTGATGATTTTAGCTGCATCTCCTACACTGGGTCCAGGCCTCCAACAGCTTCTGCGTCCCTGTCGCCTTGGGTGGCAGCTGATGAACTGGGCACTTTGAAATTCATTTCATAAACAGGATGTAAAAGGCCATTACAATGCAGGCAACTGCAACAGCAGCATGCAGCCGGGTTCCAATCACAGGGGCTTTGTAAAACACACCCCAAACTCCGTTCTTCTCTGACAGCAGCCAGGATTTGAGACGAGGTACTTTCTTGAAGTAAGCACAGGTGCAGATAAAGAGCAAACCAAACACAGAATCCCATCCAAGGAGTATACACATTCGTCATGGTGGCTGGGCCCGGCGAGGGTGAAGGGCTCGGGGTTCAGCGGTGGCAGTGGCGAAGGCGGGGAATCGGCTCCCGCTTGACACTTCCCGATCCGGGCCGCAACTCCTGGCGGCAAGGAGCCGTAGTACCTGGATTGGCTAGCTTTGCAACAAAGGTTATTTAACTGCTAAGCCATCTTCCTACCCCTTTTCTCTTTTACTTAATGCATGTATGCATATATGTGTGGAGACCAAAAAACAATCCTTTGTATTGCTTCTCAGTAACACTCTTTACTGTTTTTGAGACAGGGTTTTTCATTTGACTGGGACTTGCCAATTAGGCTAGACTGGCTGGCTAGCATGCCTCAGAGATCTGCCTGTCTCTGCCTCCTCAGTGTTGGGATTATATGCCTGTACTTCCATGCACAGCATTTCACATGAGTTTTGAGGATCAAACTCAGGTTCTCTCACCCGCAATTCAAGCATTTTACTGACCAAACCATCTTCCTAGGACCCCTTTTTATTTCATTCAAAGGTCAAGTTAAAAAAAAAAATGGAAAGTCAGAAAAATTGAAAAAAGATAATAGCCCTTGCTTCCAGCCACTATGTTGTAGTTACCTTCTCATTGCTGTCAAAAAACACATGAACAAAAGTGGCTGGTAGGAAGAACGTTGTTAATTTGGTTTGCAGACTCCAAGGGAAGCTCTGTGATGGCAGGAAAAATATGGTATGAGTAGTAGCTGGACCTCGCCTGGCCAACATCAGGTGGACAACAGTAGCAGGAAAGTCTGCCAAACACTGGTAAGGGAAAGCTGGCTATAACACACATATTCTATCTCTCAATAATGTAGCCCTTTCCTAAAGAATCCAATTCCTAAATTTCCATCAGCTGGAGATCAAACACCTAGAACGAATGAATTTATGGAGAACACCTAATTCAAGCTACCATGTTTTGCCCCTGGACCCCATAAACTGATGAGCACCCATAATGTAAAATGCAATACTTTTAATCCAACTTTAAAAGTCTCCTTAGATTTTTTTTTTATCAATCCCAATACTATTTAAATATTACCATAGTCCAAGGTCCTTAACTGTTGTAAGTTGTAAAACCAAAAAAACATAGTGGCACAGAATAAATATTCACACTACAAAAGATGACATTTGGCATAACAAGGAATGATAGAACTAATATAATATCTAAATCAAACAGGGCAAACATCAAGTTCCACAGCTCCAAGTCTACCTTCTGTAACTTGCAACAAAGTCTGCAGTTCCAATTCTACCTCTCCAGCTGTGCTGCACACAGTCCAAGAACACATCTTCTGGTGCCAGCAGCTCCCCTTTTCAGCCATCCCATCATTCTGGCTTCTCAAGTGAGTCTCTACTGCAACCCATGGTTCATCGTCATGACTCCATACAGAAACTTCCAACAACCTACTTCAAATTGTGCATGGTCATCCCCCCCCCCAAAAAAAAAAAAGAAAGAAAGAAAGAAAAGAAAAGAAAGAAAGAAAGAAAGAAAAACTGTGTTGCAAATCCAATGACCAACATTTCTTACACTCCATAATACCAGGTTGACTACCAAGTCATGAAGCCATGGAGAAATAAAGCCAACTCTGAAGATCAGGACACTCCCTCAGCATTTAGGCCCCTTACTTTCAAAACAGTACATATTCTTCTGCTGTCACAATGCAGATCAGCTGGCTCAATAATTGTCTTTAAAATAATTATATTGAACCCCACTGTTGTCTTTCACCAAAAACGTTCATTGCCTTCTTTGCCATATCCTTCTGCTCACACTGGTGCATTTTTACACAACATAATCATGTTCTTAAGACACAAGTATGCTGAATGCAGCAAGCTTCTCACACAAACTGCTTCTAGACCAGTCCCTACAAAGTTCTTTCTCACTCCCATAAGCAAACATCATAATCCATGGTTATTATTGCATACAGGGCTTTCAACTCTGTCCAGAATAGTCTATAAACTCTGTATTAAGCCCTGCAAGGCATTTCTTAGACCAAGTTTTCAAATACTTCCACATTTCTCCAACAAAGAGTTCCAAAAAAACGAAAGCTACACAGTCAGGTTTGTTGCAACAATGACCCCATTCCACTGGTACCAATTTTGCTGCTTGCAGTTACCTTCTTGTTGCTGGCAAAAGGTATCTGACCAAAACCAACTGGTGGGAGAAAAGTTGTTTATGTTGGCTTACAGATTCCAGGGAAAGCTCTATGATGGCAAGAGATAATGATGGCATAAGCAGAGGCTAGATATCATTACCTCCTGGCCAATAT